>NW_007087899.1:0-442 GCF_000164805.1 Carlito syrichta
AAAAAATATATATATATATATTTATTTTTGAGTTAGAGTCTCACTCTGTCACCCAAGCTGGAGTGCAGAGGCATGCTCACAACTCACCATAGCCTCAGCTTTCTGGCTCAGGCAATTCTTCTGCTTTAGCCTCCCGAATAGCTGAGACTTCAGGCATGCGCCACTACATGTGGCTAATTTTTTGAGTTTTTGTAGGGACGAGGTCTCGCCAAGTTGCCTAGGCTGGTCTTGAACTCCTGGGCTCAAGTGATCCTCTCGCCTTGGCCTCCCAAAGTGCTGGGATTATAGGCATGAGCCACCACACCTAGCAAAAAGACTGAACTAGAAGGAGTGATGACCTGTCCAACTGTGAGATGTTTAGATGTTGACTCCCTAGTATCAGAGGGAAAAATCTAATCATTTATGAAGGACTTTACTTTAAAAAAAAAAAAAAAAAAGAAAG
>NW_007087900.1:0-903 GCF_000164805.1 Carlito syrichta
CAAACCCATCCAAACACAGGGTCTTGGGATGAGGTGCCCATTGTCCCTGACACTCCAGAGTCTGGGGTGGGAGGATCTTCAGAGCCCGTGATTTCAAGGCGGGTGGTGAATGGCATTCGTGTCCCTGAGCCCCAGCTTGGGACACAAAGCCAGACCTTGTCTCTGAAATCATCAGAATCGTACACAGATTCTCATCTGGGCATGTTGTGATCACAGGGCGATTGGCTTTAGAGTCAGGAAAAATGGGATTCTGGGGGAAGCAACGTCCCTGGGTGAGAGATGTGTCCCTGGAGATTCTTGGGGGAAGGTCCTCAGTGCTGAGTCGGAATGTCAGCCAGGCTGGGACACATTTCTCCCCTTGGAGAGGAGAGCCGGCAGAAACCTGGCCAGAGAACCTCAGGAACTCCCACACCAAAGAGGGGGAAGCCATTGGAGGAGGTTGTGGCTGGAAGGTGCCGAGATTGGGGGACCCTCATATGTGGGCAGGGCAGATGTGGAAGGACTGAGGGCAGATTTTGCAGGAGAATGGGTTTCTTTCTTTCTTTCTTTTTTTCTCTTATTTATTTATTTATTTTCTTTCCTCACTAGATTGAGCAGGCTGCTCTCAAACCTCCCAATTCTGGACATTCTCTCGGCCTGAGGCTCCCAAACTGCTGTGATCACATGCTTTCAATTGGGTCGACATTCTGGTCTTCCTGCCCAGTCTTTAACTGGGCCAGAGTCCTGCTGTGACCTGCACTCACCCAATGTTTTCTGGGGTAGCTTGGGGTCGAGGTGGGGAATGGCTATGGTGTCCAGACTGGTCTCGAGCTCCCAGGCTCCAGTCATCTTTCCATCTTGGCCTCCCCAAGTGCTGAGGAGACAGGTATGAGTGGCCCACACGTTCCCACCTCCTTGAAAGTT
>NW_007087900.1:1566-4974 GCF_000164805.1 Carlito syrichta
CCACCATGCCCAGTTCATTTGGGATGGAGGGTAGAGATGAGGTCTCACCATGGTGCCCAGGCAAGTCTTAGCCTGCAGGCTCAGGCCAGTCGCAGATCTCAGCCTCTCAAAGCACTTGGATAATGAGGCTCAACCCCTGAGTCTGACCTCTATCCTTCATCAAAAATGAAACATGAGGCCTGGCAAAGCAGCCCACACCTGGAATCCCAGTGCTCTGGGAGGCTGTGGTGTGAGGGTGGCAAGAACCCAGGAGCCCAAGGCCAGCCTGAGCCACACAGGGAATGCTCATCTCCACACCCTTCCAAACAGGGGGTCTGGGGTGGAGATGTCAATCATCATAACCACTCTGGATGCTGAGGAGGGAGGATCACCTGTGATTTTAAGGCTGGCAATGAAAAGCAGTCGTATCCCCAGGCCCCAGACTGATCCACAGAGTCAGACACTAAAAACATTCTGAACTGTGTGTTGTGTGTTCACAGGGTGACTGACTTTACAGTCAGGAAAAATTGGATTGGGAGTGAAGAAATGTCCCTGGGTGAGGGATGTATCCCTGGCTTTTCTTGGCAGAGGTCCTTGTTGCTGAGTTGATGGGTCAGCCTACCTGGGGCACATTTCTCAACTGGTAGAGGAGAGATGGCAGGAACCTGGCCAGGGAACTTAGGGAACTCCTGCATCAAATAGGGGGCAGCCATTGGGGGGTAGGTTGGGGATGAAGGGTGCCGAGCTTGACAGACACTCACATGTTTGGGGGGCGGTGGTGGAAGACTGAAAGAGGAAGTTTTGCAGGAAAATGGATTTCTTGTTTTCTTTCTTTATATATATATATTTCCTTCTTTTCTTTCCTCACTAGGTTACCCAGGCTGCTGTCAAACATCCCAACTCGGGCCATCCTCTCGGACTGGGCCTTCAAAACTGCTGCGATCACAGGCTTTCCAACCTAGATTTCTTCAATCCTAATCCAATTTTTCCTTACTGTAAAACCAGTTGCCCTGTGAACATCCAGGCGACATCCAGGTCTTCCTGCTTGATCTTGAACTCTGGGCTGGAGGTGATCCTCCCACTGGGGCCTGTCCTCACCCTAGGTTTTCTGAGTTTTGCTTCGGGCCTATGTGGGGGCTTGCTAGCGTGTCCAGCCTTGTCTCGATCTCCCGGGCTCCAGCCATCTCCCGGTCATAGCCTCCTCGAGTGCTGAGGAGACAGACGTGAGTCACTTGGACATCCCCATCTCCCCGAATGTTTGAAAGTCATGCCCCCACTTTCACCAAGGTGGACCCTGGGAAGATGGAATGTGTCCACCCTGGGGAACAAGGCAGGCAGAGGACTGGCCACCCCTGTGGAGATATATCCCTGTGACAGGCTCTTCTCCTGTGTGGGCTCGGCTGATGTTTCCGGCTGCCCTCTCTGGTGTCTGGGGTCATCTGAATGAAGCAGGCCTCACGGTGGGGCTCTGAGAGGCATGTCAAGGCTGGACCTGGGGACTCACGTTCATCACTCGGCACTTTGGGAAGCCAAGGTGAGAGGATGGCCTGAGTCCCCGCATTTGAGACCTGCCCAGGCACCTTGGTAATACTTCATCTCTACAAGAAACAAAGAAAATGAGCCACACGTGGTGGCGCATGCCTGGTTTTCTGACCACTCGGGACACCATGGCAGGAAGATAGCCTGATTCCAGCCAGTGGAGGCTCTGGTGGCCGAGAGTGAGCCCCTGTGCTCCCTGAATGACAGAGTGGGACTCCAACTCATAATAATAATGCCAACCACCAACACCACAACCACAGGTCAGGCTCAGGGGCTCAGCCTGAAATCCAGGCCCTTCAAGTGCAAGGGGAGTGGATGGCCTGAGCATGTGGGTTCGAGACCAACCAATGAGGGGTCAACCTCATCTCAGCTATCAAAAATATATGCAAATATTAGTCGTGCATAGTGTGCAGGCCAGTTGTTCCAGCCACTTGAGGACTGAGGCGGGAGGATATCTGAGCCTGGCAGGTGGAGTCCGTGGTGGCTGTAAGCTAGTCCCTGCATTCTGGCCTGGGTGACAGAGTGAGATTCCAACTCCGAATAATAATTCCGCCACCTCCACCACCCCTGCCACACAGTTCGAATAGTCTCCCTCAGGGATGGGAGAGGAAAATGCACTTCCTCACCTGTCAATCTCAGGAGGTTTCAAAGGTGGCCACTGGACTCTGCCTAGATCCTTTGACCACACTTCTCAGAAGGCCTGCCTCCACCCTCATGCCACACCTGTGCCACACATCAAAGATGCTTGTGAGCTCATGGAATCGATGGCCCAAAGATGGGGTGGGCATCAAGCATTGAGCATACAAGGTGGTCTAGCAATGCTGCGGCCAGCCCAGGTTCCAGTCGCCTGGTCTACCACTTTTGGGTGGGGAGGGGCCCTTCCTCTCCCAACCACTCCATCATCCCCCACACACATGAACTTTCCCTGGGGAGCAGTGAACCCCCTTGGTGACATACGAGGGAAGTGTCTTTTTTATCACCGGAGTCTCTGTCAGCCAGGCTGGGGTGCGTCAACATGATCGTAGATCCCAGGGAATCCACCTGTGGGGCTCAGGCGGTCCTCCTGCCTCAGCCCCCTAGTAGATGGGACTCCAGGGGCCACCATGTATGACACGACTTTGGGGACCTCTCACTGAGATGAGGTTTGCCCACTACGCCCAGGCTTGTCTCCAAAATTTGGGCTCAGGCAGCCTCCCACCATGACCTCCCAGGGAGCTGGGCTGACGACCTTGGTCCAGGGTGCCTAGCCTGGACTTGCACGTTCTATCAGTGGAGTGATGCAATGAATGCCCCGGGATGGAGGTGCCACATCCTGTGTAGCTGGGACTGTGGGGGCCACTACAGGCGACTCCAGTGTTTGCGTACTGGGGAGCAACGAGGTCTCACTATGTGTCCCAGCCTGGTCTCGAACTCCCGGGTTCCTTCAGTCCCCTGCCTCGGCCTCTCAAAGTCACAGTCCAAATGTCTGTAGCTACACCGTCTTTCGGGAACTCTAGGCCCAAGGCTGGGGTCTCTTTCCAAAATTATCTCTGTCTGTTCAGGATGATCCCAACTCCAAACCAAATGGATGTTCTTTTTTTTTCCTTTCTCCTTTTTTTCTTTGAGTCAGAATCTCACTCAATCGTCCAGGCTGGAAGGTGGTGGCTCACTCTCAGCCACCACAGCATTGGCCTGCTGGGCTCTGATAAGCCTTTCCCCAGTCTTCGGAGGAGCCGGAATGACAGGTGCACACCACCACGCCCACTCATTAGGGATGGATGGTAGAGATGAGGTCGTGCCGAGGGGCTCAGGTGGGTCTCGGCACACGGGCTCAGGCCGGCTGTTGGTTCAGACTCCCAAAGTGCTGAGATGTTGTGGCTGAGCCCTTGAGCAAGGCCTCGATCGTTCATG
>NW_007087901.1:0-514 GCF_000164805.1 Carlito syrichta
ACCGGGCTCGGTGGCTCAGCCTGTAATCCCGCGCCTTGGGAGGCTGAAGTGAGTGGATTGACTGAGCCCACGGGTTCGAGACCTGCCTGGGCAGCTTGGCGAGACCTCAAATAAACCGGGCGTGGTAGCACGCACCTGTAGTTCCAGCTCCTTGGGAGGCTGAGGCGGAAGGATCACCGAAGCCCAGTAAGTCGAGGCTGCGGTGGCCAGGAACATGCCACTGCACTCCAGTCTGAGCAACGGAGCGAGAATCCAACTCAAAAAAAACAAAAAAAAGATAGACAAGTGGGACCTCATCGAATTGACAAGTTTCTGCAAAGTCAAAGAAACTATCAAGACAGCAGGGAGACAGTCCAGAGACTGGGAAAAAATATTTGCCAACTGTCTGACAAAGGCCTAACATCTCGGATCTACAAGGAACTTAAATGAAAAGAAAAATACAAACAGCCCCATTACAAAACAGCCAAAAGATATGAATAGACAGGTCTCAAAAGAAGACATACGAGCAGCCAAC
>NW_007087902.1:0-614 GCF_000164805.1 Carlito syrichta
CCCCTCCTCCCCGAGCTGGCCTGCTGCCCCCTCAGTCCGCGCTGGGCTCCTTGCCGGCTGCCTCGGGCCTCACTCAGCGCTCCCTCCCCAGATCAAGCGACGGGCCTCCGAGGCGCTGCCCGAGCTGCTTCGGCCTGTTGCGCCCATCGCCGGCTCGGAGGCCAGCCAGGCTCAGGACCACGGCGGCCTCTTGGGCCTGGTGACAACCCTGGAGGAGCTGGGGGTGGACGACTGGGAGTTCTGAGCCCCGCGCCCCGCCTGCTCCGCCAGGCGAGGGCGGGCCGCGCTCCGGCGCCCCCGGGAAGGCAGAACCTGGAGATGGTGTTTGCAGCTCCAGGCTCTGAGGCGTCGGGGCGTGCGGGAGAGCTGGCACTGCCCGTCCCTCCCGTGCACCCCGGCGGCCTCTTCAGCAGGAGCCAGGCTCCCAGGGTTCGAGTCGGCAGCCCAGGGCTGTGGCCGCCTCCGCCTGGCGCTGGCTCTCTGCCGGTCCGCTTGTGTCCTCGGCTTTGCTCTCAGGCCATGTAGGTCAGGGCCGTACAGGCACCGAGCACCTGCCCCGTGCCCTGGGACCCGCCCTCCCTGGCGACGAGGGGACGGCACGTCTGTCTGGGCAC
>NW_007087903.1:0-442 GCF_000164805.1 Carlito syrichta
ATTTAAATGTGAACATTTTTCCTTGTCCCCCTTTCACTCTCCTTGGATCTAGTAACTGTTACTGGTACTGAAGAGAACACAACCATCTTCACTGAGCTATCTGATAAGCAGGAGACACACACACAAAAACTACACATCCCTGGAAAAGCCTCTGCCAAACCTAGATAAGAAATGGATTCTGCTGAAACTTTCCAAAGCCCAGAAATATGTCTATTTCCTTAGTCTCTAGATGACAACTGCTTTCTTTCATGTCTTTGTATTAATTTTATATGTAATGTTTAATCAAGTCTTGCAAATTAGAACCCCTGGAATAAGCAAAAAATTGTAACCAGCTAGAAAGTACACAGCCCCAAATTGTTCAAGGTAATTGTCATTAGAAGAATGGCAGGACAGGTTGGGCTCGGTTGCTCAGCCTATAATCCCGCGCCTTGGGAGGCTGAGG
>NW_007087904.1:0-699 GCF_000164805.1 Carlito syrichta
GGCGCGGGTCTGCGGAACTCTTTTTCCCGGAGCTGAGCCTGGAGCTTCGCCCGCTGCGGAAACAGACCCGCGTGGGTGGGGGGCGCGGCTTCCCGGGGCGCATCCGAGAAACGGCACACCCCCTTCGTGTTTTGAGACTCTGCACGCCGGCGGGCCTCGGTGGCTCAGCCTGTCGTCCCACCCAGCACTTTGGGAGGCCGAGGCAAGAGGATTGCCTGAGTCCAGGGGTTCAAGAACAGCCTGGGCAGCTTGGCGAGACCTCGTCTCTATAATCAATCAAGAAAAACGAGCCGGGCGTGGTGGTGCATGCCTGTAGTGCCAGCTACTCCGAAGGCTGAGGTGGAAAGATCACCTGAGCCCAGCAGGTCGAGGCGGCAAAAAGCGTGCCGCTCCCCAAAAGGGGGGGACCGATTAACTCCAAACTCAGAATATTGACTGCCTCTGGAGGTGAGGTAAGCCGGGCATGCAGGAGACACTGAGGCATGTCCCTGGTAGTGTGCTGTGTTTCCAGCTGACTGACAATGGGCACGTGAGTGTTTATTGGTGTCCCTTAAACTGTGTGTTATTTACAGTCTTTTGTATGCATGACACAGTTGATGTGCATCTTTTTTCATTTGAGTTGGAGTCTCACTCTGTCACCCAGGCTGGAGGGCAGTGGCACGCTCCCAGCCACCGCAGCCTTGACCTGCTGGGCTCAGG
>NW_007087905.1:0-464 GCF_000164805.1 Carlito syrichta
AGTAGCTGGAACTACAGGCGCGCGCTACCACGCCCGGCTCATTTTGATATATTGTAGAGATGAGGTCTCACCGAGTTGCCCACGCGGGTCTCGAACCCATGGGCTCAGGCAATCCACTCACCTCAGCCTCCCAAAGGCGCGGGATTACGTGCTGAGCCACCAAGCCCGGCTAGATCTTGGTTTTTAAAATGAGCCCAGTACCTTTGGAAAAATGGTGGATCCCATGGCCAAGGCAAACTGGAAAAATACAAGATGCACCTAGAACACTGTGTGGTACCCTAAAGTCCATCAGTGCTCGCAAAATGTGGAGTCCTGTAAAAAGGACTCAGGAACAAACTGGAAAGTGTTCTTAAAAACCAAAGCTAAACCAGGCTCGGTGGCTCAGCCTGTAATCCCGCCTCTTTAGGAGGCTGAGGTGAGTGGATTGCCTGAGCCCACGGGGTCAAGACCCACCTGGGCAACTT
>NW_007087906.1:0-582 GCF_000164805.1 Carlito syrichta
GGAGGGGCCCCTGCCCGGCTGCGGGGCAGAGCAGGTGGGAGCGGGAGGCAGGCTCTGGGGCTGGGCGGCCTGGGGACGCTCTCTGTGGCACCGCAGCGGGGAAAGCGCGCAGCCAGGGCCGCAGGAGAGGCCCAAGCGCTGCCGGCCGGGGCCTCGGCTCTCGCGCCCATCCCGGGCAGCTGGGTGAGGTCACGGCTCAGGCACAGGTTTCACGAGCGGCGTCCACCTTCACCACAGCCCCCTCGGTCCTGGCCCGCACCAGCAGGGGGGCCAGCAGGCGGGCCCTGCAGAGGCGCAGCCCTGCGGCTGCACAGAAGGTCCTGGGCCCGGGGCCCTCCGCGGCTGGGCAGCGCCCCCGGCATTCAGGCTCAGCCTGCTCCTCAGGGCATTCCTCGCAAGAGGGGGGAAGCTGTGTCTCTGTCTGGCCCCGCCGACCCTGCTGCTCCCCTGTGCCCTTCGCCCCAAGCCTCTGAAGCCTGGAGCTAGACCCCTCTCAAACTCTGCCTTTTTCTCTTGCTTTCTGAGTTGGAGTCTCACTCCATCGCCCAGACTGGAGTGCAGTGGCTACTCCCGGCCACCGCA
>NW_007087907.1:0-620 GCF_000164805.1 Carlito syrichta
ACCCGCGGGCTCAGGCAATCCACTCACCTCAGCCTCCCAAAGGCGTGGGATTACAGGCTGAGCCACCGAGCCCGGCTGACAGTGGTGTTTTATATCATTTTTAAGCCTCGTGTCTTCATTAATCTTTTCCCATCATTTCATCTCCTCTAGTTTTTGCACAAAGCTAGATAAAAATCTCAAACATAAAACTTTCTAAAATAAAAATATAAGGCCATGCCCTAACATGCTTGGAATATGAATCATATGAATCACCGTGGCATTCTAAATGACAGCTACGTGTCAAAGTTACCACTGAAAGCCTAGCAACCCCCCACCCCCATAAGATAGAGTAGAGCCAGACAGAAACTGAGGGGAGACCCAAAAGACCCGGAATTTATTGATAAAAGATGGTGCATTTATTCCTTTTTTTTTTTTTTGAGTTAGAGTCTCACTCTGTCGCCCAGACTGGAGTGCAGTGGCCGCTGAGCTCCGGCGATCCTTCCGCCTCTGCCTTCCGAGTAGCTGGAACTACAGGCGCACGCTACCACACCCGGCTAATTTTTGATTTATTGTAGAGACGAAGTCTTGCCAAGTTGTCCAGGCGGGTCTCGAACCCGTGGGCTCAGGCAATCCACTCACCT
>NW_007087908.1:0-675 GCF_000164805.1 Carlito syrichta
ATTTTATTCCATTCCATTCCAAACCATTCGAATCCATTACATTCCTCTCCATTACATTCCACTCCACTCCATTCCAATTCATACCAATCCATTTCATTCCTCTCCATTCCATTCCATTCCACTCCATTCCATTCCACTCCTCTCCATTCCACTTCATACCACTCCATTCCATTCCTCTCCATTCCATTCCATTCCATTCCATACCTCTCCATTACATTTCATTGCATTCCATTCCACTCCTCTCCATTCCATTCCTTTCCTCTCCATTTCATTACACTCCAATCCATTCCACTCCATAACACTCCATTCCATTCCTCTCCATTCTATTAGAATCCTCTCCATTCCATTCCATTGTTCTCCATTCCATTCCATTGCATTGCACTCCTCTCCATACCATTCCATTCCATACTTCTCCACTCCATTCAACTCCTCTCCATTCCATTCCATTTCATTACACTCCATTCCATATCACTCAATTCCTATCCATTCCTTTCCATTCCTTTCAATTCTATTCCTTTCCTTTCTATTCTAATTCATTCCATTCCCATTCTTTCCATTCCATTCTAATCAATTCCATTCCACAGTTCTCCACTCCATTCCAATCCCATTTCTCTCCATTCAATTCCATTCCATTCCTTTCCACTCCACTCCATTCCATTCCTCTCTATTCCCTTA
>NW_007087909.1:0-649 GCF_000164805.1 Carlito syrichta
CCCCGAGCCACATCTGGGCCCCTTCCCCCAGCCTTGCCAGCTCAGCAGACACCGTCACCACCCACAGGGCCACATGAGCTAGAAGTCAGCCTTGAGTCTCCCTTGAGTCCACCCGGCTGCCTCTCGGGCCCGGCCACTTCCGTCCCGCCTTCCTCGAGTTTCTTCAAACACCAGCGAGATGCTCTTAGGACGGGAAGCGGGGGCACATTCGTCCCTCGACTGCCTTCCCACGGCACTTGGACTCAGGACCCGACCCCCACGCGGTGGTCCCCCAGCTCAGTCGCTCTGGCCACGCCCATCATGTGTCCTCTTTCCTGGCACGCTCTCAGTTCCTTTTTTTTTTTTTTGAGTTGGAGTCTCACTCCGTCGCCCAGACTCGAGGGCAGCGGCCGCTCCCGGCCACCGCAGCCTCGACCCACTGGGCTCCGGCGATCCTTCCGCCTCAGCCTTCCGAGTAGCCGGAATTCCAGGCATGCGCTACCACGCCCGGCTGATTTTTTGATTTATGGTAGAGATGAGGTCTTGCCGCCCAGGTGGGTCTCGAACCCGCGTTAGGCAATCCACTCACAGCCTCCCAAGGCGCGGGATGACAGGCTGAGTCACAGAACCCGGCTTTTTTTTTTTTTTTTTTTTTTTTTTTTTTTTTTTT
>NW_007087910.1:0-621 GCF_000164805.1 Carlito syrichta
CCACCCCGAAGGTGGCCCTGGTGAGTCAGCGCGGTCACGCACCGTGGCTGTTTCGGTCGCTGACTCACACTGGGTCAGTGCCGGGCCCGGCAGCTGCGCCGCCCTGAAGTGAAACCTGGCAGAGAAGTTCTGAGATTCGATTCCCGGAGGGGGCAACGGGGAAGGGGGGGGGGTTGTGTCCAAACAGGCTTTCAGGCCATCCAGGCCAGGGCCGGCTGCAAATCCCTGGGCCGGGGCCGCTTCTTCCCTGGACCCACACTTATCGAGCGCCGACTGTGTGCTGGGAAGTGTCCCAGGGACGCAGACAGAGGAGGGAAGTCACTGGCTGTCACTTCCGTGGGGGTGGAGGGCAAGGAATAATAAACAGGCCCTCACCGGCAGCAGAACCGTTTCAGAAAGCGACCGAGTTCCGAAGCAGAAACAGGGCCAGGTGGCGGGGGTGTCCCAGGAGGAACTTGAGCCCGGTGGCCAGGGAGGGCTTCTCAGAGGAGGCAGTGTTGGCGCTGAGGCCTGGAGGAAGAGGACGGGGGCCGGGGGTGGGAGTGATCTTCTGGGCGGAGGGCATGGCCCTTGCGACGGCGCCTGGCGTGTGGGAGGCCTGGGTGGCTAGAGCGGGGGGTG
>NW_007087911.1:0-494 GCF_000164805.1 Carlito syrichta
ATCACAAGTTAACAGCCTAACAAGTCACCTAAGGAAGCTGGAAAAGCAAGACCACCAAAACGCTAACTTCAGCAGAAGAATCCAGATCACCAAAATAAAAGCCCAAATCTAGGACAGAGAACACAAAAAGTTAATACAAAAAATCAGCAAAACAAAAAGCTCGTTCTTTGAAAGGATAAACAAGATTGATGGTCTCCTAGCCAGGCTGACCAAGAAAAAGAGAGAAAAAGCCCAAATAAACTCAACCAGAAACACCAAAGATGAAGTCATAACTGACCCTGAAGAAATACAAAAGATTATCAGAGACTACTGTATACTTGTATGGAAACAAACTTGAAAACCTAAAGGAAACATCACACAGCCTCCCTAGGTTAAAACAAGAATAAATTGAGACCCTAAATAAACCAATAACAATCAAGAAAATTGACTATGTCATAAGAAAACTACCTACAAAAAAAAAAAAAAAAGCCCTGGACCAGATGACTTTCCAGCAG
>NW_007087912.1:0-449 GCF_000164805.1 Carlito syrichta
GGGCTCAGGCAATCCACTCACCTCAGCCTCCCAAAGGCGGGGGATTACAGGCTGAACCACCGAGCCCGGCTATTGCAGCACATTGTTAAGAGGAAGAAAGGATAACTCCCCTCTGCATGATGCAAGGAAGCTTCTTATCACAGGGGCATATTTGAGTTGGGTCCTGAAGGATGCATAGGAGCCCAGCTATCCCTATACCTTCTTAGTGTACAGCATAGTGAAGAGGAATAGGCCCCTAAACAGTAGTGGATTCGAATCCCAGTTTCATCATCTTCCCAACTGAATGACTTGTGGTAAATTGTCCTGTGATCCTCAGTCTACTTATTTGTAAAATGAAGATAATGAAAACCATGGCTGAGCCGGGCTCGGTGGCTCAGCCTGTAATCCCCCGCCTTTGGGAGGCTGAGGTGAGTGGATTGCCTGAGCTCATGGGTTCGAGACCCACCTGG
>NW_007087913.1:0-440 GCF_000164805.1 Carlito syrichta
ATGACTGGGCCTCCTTGGTTGTTCCTGCCCCAGTGGCTGGCCCTCATTCATTATGAGTACCCTACTGACTGGACCACCTCTCTGATTGGTTCCCCAGTGTCAGGCCCTCTCCTTACTGGTAACCCCAGTGACAAATCTTCCTCTGTGTTGGGTTTCCCAGTGACTGGCCCTCTTCTGTTATGGCTTTCCCAGTAACTTGTCCTTTGGTATGAAGCTACATCCATGACTGTACCTCCTCTGTGTTAGAGACATATTTACTAGCTCACCTATATAATTGATACTCAGGTGACTGGTTCTCATTTGCAGTGTGCATTTAGTGAGAGGGCTTTACCGTGATGGGTGCCACAATGACTCTCTTTTCCATGATGGGTATCTCTATTACTGGGCATTCTTTGTGATAGATCCCTTTATGATGGTTCATCTTTTGTGATGGGTGACAC
>NW_007087914.1:0-488 GCF_000164805.1 Carlito syrichta
GGGCTCAGGCAATCCACTCACCTCAGCCTCCCAAAGGCGCGGGATTACAGGTTGAGCCACCGAGACTGGCTTCTTTAAAGATTTTTAAAAAACAACTTAAGTCACACAGGTGTGTATATACACTCTGACAATTCTATATGTTGTTTCCTTTGAAAGAGAAGGAATTGATTCTAGAGCATCTAAAATCTCCATTAACATTGACTTGAAGAAAAAAATCCAGCAGAATCACACTTAAAAAAATACTTTAGGCATACTAGATACTAGATAAACACTCTTTCATCCAATACTTATGTTTTTAAAGAAAGTGAATCTAGTCACAAAGAGACTCCCTCCCTTTCGTCCTTGTTCACCATGTATCTATCATGTGAAATGACTACAGGGCATAAGAAGTAAAAAAAAAAAAGCCGGGCTTGGTGGCTCAGCCTGTAATCCCGCACCTTTGGGAGGCTGAGGTGAGTGGATTGCCTGAGCCCGCGGGTTCGAGACCC
>NW_007087915.1:0-547 GCF_000164805.1 Carlito syrichta
CCAGGCACATGCAGAGACCACGGGAGGCTCGACCAAGTCTGTCGGAGGGTGACCGGGAACTGGCGGTGCGTGGAGAGCGGCCACGTGTGTGCAAGGAAGAGCGATGCCACTTTGCTTCTCGGTGCCTGGGCTCTTGGGGGCTGGGGGAGGGGGGTGCTCCCCATCTACACCAGGAGCTGCCTTCCCATGAAGTCAAACCTAGCGGGCATTGCCCTCCACCGACCCACAGGTCCTGCGCGGTGGAGGAGCCCTGAGAGGCGGGACAGGACCCTGAGCCCGGGAGAGCGGCTGGCCTCGCTCCACTCGGCTGAGCACCGTTTGCTGCGAGCCTGGGGCGGGGGAGCTGCGGGGGGCCGGCTCTAGTGGCCCGAAAAAGCCCGATCTCCTTCCCAACCCTAGTCTCTCACTCCCCTCGGAAAGCACTGCAGAGGCTGCGGCCTGATTGATGCCGTGCGCTGATACATACAGAGATGGGCTGGCCATTCCCGGCAAGCGGCCGCTGTTCCCCTGCGGAGACGAGGCTGCGGCTGCTCGGCCGCGACCCCTG
>NW_007087916.1:0-776 GCF_000164805.1 Carlito syrichta
AGAAGCCATTGTCCTAGTTTTTCTGGTAAAATTACGCTGCAGTCTGCCACCCTCCACCAATCATGAAAGCACTGCACCATTGGTTGTCATTTAATCCAGTTCAAATCTTCCTCTGTGTGTTCTGGGCTGTTTGGCAATACTGGTGACCCTGGATCTGGCAGCGAGGCCACTAAGACACGGTTCAGGGAAAGAGCTGCCTCCTTTGCTTTTAAATCTGTCAAGCGATTGCCCCTGGTTACCGGCGTGTCCGTAGTCTGGTGCCCTGGGCAATGAATGATGGCTACTGCCTTAGGTAACTAGAAGGCCTGTAATAAGTTAAGGATCTCAGCCTTATTTTAAATAATTTTTCCTTCTGCTGTCAGTAGCCCCCTTTCTCTGCAGATGGCCCCATGTACGTGTGCCGTGGCGAAGGCGTACCTGCTGTCGGTGTAGATGTTTACTCGTTTTCCCGTCCCCAGAGTCAGCACCTTCGTCAGCACGATTAATTTGGCTCATTGTGCTGAAGTCCCGGCTTTCAGTGGTTCTGCCCAAACTGTCTCCGTTTCTGTGGTTACAATGGCCCCTGCATACCTGGCCCCATTCCGGATAAAGCTGCTGCCATCGGTGTACCAGATGGCTTCGACGTTAGGCAAGGGCTGGTCTTGGAGATCGGGCCTCACTCTGGGTACCTGGGCCAGGATTTCCTGACAGTTGTGGAGTGGCGCCTCCCAGTCCGGATTTGGGAGCAAGGTAGCCGGGTTTAAGGAGGCGGGAGTCTGGAACAAAATTCTAGCAGG
>NW_007087917.1:0-512 GCF_000164805.1 Carlito syrichta
GGCAATCCTTCTGCCTCAACCTTCCAAGTAGCTGGAACTACAGGCACATGCCACCATGCCTGGCTAATTTTTTGATTTACTGCAGAGATGAGGTCTTATCATGTAGTCACAGCTGGTCTCGAACCTGTGGGCTCGGGCAATCCTCTCACTTCTGCCTCCCAAAGTGCTGGGATTACAGGCATGAGCCACTGCACCCTGACAAAGTTACATTTCTTTAGCGTGGTGATATTTTATGAGTATGTCCTTAGTTTTGGGAGTTACAGGGTGAAATGCCATGATGTCTGCAACTTACTTTGAAATGGTTTTGCAAAAAAAAAAATATATGTATAAATATATGTACGCACATGCATATACTTTGGTACTATTCTCTCAAGTTTTCTATAGCTTTGGACTTTTTCACTATAAAAAGTTAGGGGGGCCGGGCTTGGTGGCTCAGCCTGTAATCCCGCGCCTTGGGAGGCTGTGGTGAGTGGATGGCCTGAGCCCGCGGGTTCGAGACCCGCCTGGGCAGC
>NW_007087918.1:0-536 GCF_000164805.1 Carlito syrichta
CTCCAACTCAAAAAAAAAAAAAAAAAGAAAGCACTTTTAATCCTGAGGGGAATCGGAAAAATCCTCCTTTACCAATTGTCTATTGCTGCACACCAAATTATCACCAAAACATAGTGACTAAAACAACATATATTTATTCTCTCACAAATGTCTATGGATTGGGATTTTGGAGTGGTTTAGTAGGTGGTTCTAGCTGATGCTGTTTCATGAGGTTGCACTCAAGATATCAGTTGGGTCATCTGAAAGCTTGACTGGAGCTGGAAAATCCTCTTTCATGCTCACTCACGTGACTGTTGGGAAAAGAACTCAGTCCCAGTCAGGCATGGTGGCTCACGCCTGTAATTCCAGCACTTTGAGAGGTGGAGGCGAGAGGATTGCCTGAGCTCACAGGTTCGAGACCAACCTGGGCAACTTGGCAAGATCTTGTCTCTACTATAAATCAAAAAATAGCAGGGGTCAGTGGCTCAGCCTGTAATCCCGCACCTTTGGGAGGCTGAGGTGAGTGGATTGCCTGAGCCCGTGGGTTCGAGACCCGC
>NW_007087918.1:1288-2926 GCF_000164805.1 Carlito syrichta
AACAGAGTGAGACTCCAACTCAAAAAAAAAAAAAAAGATGGAGATTAGGCGAGATGCAGTGGCTCACGCCTTTAATCCTAGCACTTTGGGAGACTAAGGCGGGAGGATTGCTTGAGCACAGAAGTTCAAGGCAAGCCTGGGCAACATGGCAAGACTTTATCTATAAAAATTTTTTTTTTTTTTGAGCTGGGTCTCACTCTGTCGCCCAGACTGGAGTGCAGTGGCATGCTCCCGGCCACCAAAGCCTCGACCTGCTGGGCTCCAGCGATCCTTCCGCCTCAGCCTTCCAGTAGCTGGAACCACAAGCGCGCTCCACGCCCGGCTGATTTTTTTGATTTATTGTAGAGATGAGGTCTCGCCAAGTTGCCCCGGCGGGTCTCGAACCCGCGGGCTCAGGCAATCCACTCACCTCCGTCTCCCAAAGCGCTGGGATTACAGGCTGAGCCACTGAGCCCGGCTCCACCTTGCTTTTGATGGCGAAGTGCTGTCACCCAGCTTCTCTTAGTTTGGAAATCTGTCTTTCTCATTGCCATCAGAGGATCTTGTTTGGTAACGGCATTTCTTATCCTCAGCCCATGCTTGCAAAGTAGAGTCACCATTGACCTTCTCAGTGATGCTGAGAACCTCCTTGCAGGCATTTCTTCCTGCTTTGGTAAAGAGAATGCTCTCTGTGTCCTCCGCCCAACACTGTAACACGATCACTTCTCGAGACACTTGATTCCTTCTTCAACCATGACCACAGCAGTTCTGTCATTTCTGCCCCACTGAGTAAGATCATCAGTCTCTAAGCTTTCTAAGACAGACATATCTTGGCAGCATTTTAGTGCCATCTCCCAGAATCCTTGTTTAGGCATAAAATTCTGTATCTTCGGACATGATCCCATGTTGATAAACCCTCCATCTTCTAATTTTTTGTTCTAAATTCCTTGGTTCCGCCCCTAGATTATGTCTCAGCCACATACCTCTGGCTGCTGCCAGAACATGTTGACTGAGTCCCGAAGCTTCTCTTGTGCATAGTCTTTTTCCTCCCCGAGTGGGCCACTTTCCCAGTCAGATTGTTATGTGGCTTAGTCCTAATTATTGGTGTGGTGGTCAGTGAAGAAATAGAGGACATATTCTGAGGGCACCATGTGTTGTCTTGTGAGGAAACAGCCTTTGCCTCATCTTCAAGCAAGAAATAAATGCTAGCATTTGACAGGGAGGAGTAGATCACTTTTTCAGGCCCTGAGGATTCAGGGGAATCTGGAAATTCAAAATTTTGAGTGCATCAGTTATGGTGTCCCCATCTCATGTCTCAGACACCCAGTCCTTCCCAAAAGTGCCTTGATCTGGGCATGCCACATCTGCAGTGGTTGAAATCTCCACTTCTCTGTAGCTGTTCTTTGTATGATGAAAACTTGGATCTGGTCTTTAGCTTTTCCTGTCCTCTGGTCGTAGAAGTCGAAAATTGTTATATCCCAACAGGAGGCCTTCTGATTTCCATACTTAGCATTTAATTGCTTATTAATTACCTTCACCATGTAATTATCTTTCTCCAAAGTGTCTATTGCCCCTCATCAAAAGTCATTCAATTCCATTATCCTTTTTTTTTTTTTTTTTTTGAGGTGGGAGTCTCACTCTGGCCCAGAATGGAGTGCA
>NW_007087918.1:2998-7540 GCF_000164805.1 Carlito syrichta
ACTCACCTCGGTCTCCCAAAGCGTGGGATTACAGGCTGAGCCACCGAGCCCGGCTTCCATTATCCTTATACATTCTTTTTTTTGTATGTCACAATCACCTGATACAATGCCCAGTCCCCTGCATTTGCTTCCCCAGCTATGCCATTTCAGTTCCTTATCGGTGGAAATGTCAGCAATTGCACTGCTAACAATGCCAGGGGCTATCCTTTCTCCACCTGCCTGCAATGATGGTGTCCTCTTAGCAGCTGGTCATTGCTGATTCAGCTCCAAAAGTACAATTTGGAGTTTGCTTTCTTAGACCCCTTGGCACCACTCTTGCAAGTCAGGTTGTTCAGAAAGCAGACTCTGAGATGTACATTGGCGTGCAGGAAATTTATTAGGACATGCTCTCCAAATCAACACCCAGGGGGAAATGAAGGAAGCAGGTTTGGGCAGAGGGAGAAGTTGGGCTGCTGTTCCGTTGCACAGATCTTGTGAGGAGCTCGCAACTGAGTTAGTCGTGCCGAGCGGTCCTGACCTGAGGCACAGGGCAGACCCTTTGTCTTCCCCTTTAGGTAATTACTGATTTGGGGCTGCTCCTGGCAAGCTGGGGACAATAGCTGAGGGCAACAGTCCAGATGGGGCACAACTGCAAGTAGTCTGGCTGTTAGCATTCCAAGGAACTAAAGGAATAAGTACTTAAAGGGAGTGGCACTGGGGGTGTGTGACAGAGCTCACATGCTGTTATTCTGGACTGCAAGATTGCATACCTAGATAATCTAAAAGAATCTAAAAAAAAAAAAAAATAGGTTGGTAGCTTCAAGGTCCAAATATAAAACAATTAGAAAATTAAATGAAAAACTTGATTTCATTTACAATAACTTCAGAAAAATTAACTATCTAGGAATAAACTTAATATAAAATATGCAGCACCACTACATTAAAAACTGCAAAATATTGCTGAGAGAAATTGAGGATGGCCTTAATGCTTTAGGGATAGAGCATGTTCATAATTTGGAAGACTTACTATTATAAAGATGTCAGTCATCTTCAAACCCATAGCTTCAAAGCAATCCTCCCAAATTCCCAGCAGGTTTTTTGAGGAAATTAACAAACTGATTGAAATTCATATGGAAATTAAAATTGCTAGAAATAGCCAAGGCTATCTTGAAGAAGAATGACAAAACTAGAAAACTACTATACTACCCAATATGAAGAACTGTAATAAAACTATGGATTTTTGTGTATGATATTATTGCAAGGAGAGGCAAACTAAACAGTGAAACAAAACAGAATCCAGAAATAAACTCTCGCATGGATAGTTACCTTACTTATGATAAAAGCAACACATTGTAAGAAAGGAAAGGATGGTATGTCAATAGATAATGCTGAGTTAATTAGCTATCTATCCAGGAAAACAATGTATCTTGACCACTGTCTCACACCATATGCAAAAAGCAATTTCAAATGTATTGTATATCTAAATACGAAAATTAAAACAAAAAAGTTCTTAGGTGTAAACATAAGGGAAACATTCTGTGACCCTGGGATATATAAAGATCTCTTAAGTAGAAAATAAAAAGCGAGCCGGGCTTGGTGACTCAGCCTGTAATCCCGCGTTTTGGGAGGCTGAGGTGAGTGGATTGCCTGAGCTCACGGGTTCAAGACCCGCCTGGGCAAGTTGGCGAGACCTCATCTCTACAATAAATCGAAAAATCAACTGGGCGTGGTAGCGCGTGCCTGTAGTTCCAGCTCCTTGGAAGGCTGAGGCGGAAGGCTCGCTGGAGCCCAGCAGGTCAAGGCTGCGGCGGCCAGGAGCGGCCACTGCACTCCAGTCTGGGCGACAGAGTGAGACTCCAACTCAAAAAAAAAAGAAAAGAAAAAGCACTCACATGAACTATATAAAACTTAAGAACTTCTGTTTATCAAAAAATAAACAAAACTCACGCCTGTAATCCCAGCACTTTGGGAGTCCAAGGCGAGAGAATTGCCTGAGCCCAGGGTTCGAGACCAGCCTCGGCAACTTGGTGAGACCTCATCTCTACAATAAATAAATAAATAAATTAGCCAGGCATGGTGGCACGAGCCTATGGTTCCAGCTACTTGGAAGGCTGAGGTAGAAGAATTGCCTGAGCCTAGCAGGTTGAGGCTGTGGTGGTCGTGAGCATACCACTGCCCTCCAGCGTGGACAACAGTGAGATTCTGACTCAAAAGAAAAAAGAGTAAGACTTGCTTGAGACCAGGAGTTTGAGACCAACCAGGGAAACAGAGAAAGATCTCATCTCTAAAAAATTTTAAGTAAAAAAAAAAAAAAAAAAAAGAGTGAGACTCTATCAGAATCTCTGATTAATAAAAATATTGAAGCCAGGCTCAGTGGCTCAGCCTGTAATCCCAGCACTTGGGAGGCTGAGGAGAGAGGATTGCCTGAGCTCAGGGGTTCAAGACCAGCCTGGGCAACTTGGCAAGACCTCATCTCTACATTAAATCCAAAAATTATCCGGTTGTGGTAGCATGCGCCTGTAGTTCCAGCTACTTGGAAGGTTGAAAGAGAAGGATTGTCTGAGTCCAGTAGGTCGAGGCTGCAGTGGCTGGGAGCGGTCACTGCACTCCAGTCTGGGCGACAGTGAGACTCCAACTCAAAAAAAAAAAATAAGGGTGGGTGATCAGCAAAGGTTTCAGAGCAAGAGTCTTGGTTACAACATCACTAGGTCTTCCTGATTCTATCAGTCAAGTAACTATGGTAACAACTATGGAATACATCCCTTCCTCTGCCCCTCTACTGCCAGCTTACCAGCTTTTGCCCAGATCACTGCAGCAGCCTCCTCGGTGGTTTCAAGAACTTCAGCTTTTCCCTTCTCTACCCCTTTTTTCACACTGTTGCCAGAATGATTTTTCTGAAATGCAAGTCAGGCTCCAATCTCTCTCCACTTCTCCAATCTAACTTCTAGGACACACACAGTCGGGCGCTCACGCACACACATGCACACTCTCCATGAGTTCACCCAACTACTTGTGTGAAATATTGCACTTTCTCCCACCTCTCGTCCTTTCATATGTAGCTCACTTCACCCAAATATGATTTTTCTATCATTTTCTGGTTACTGCTCATCCAGCACAGTCATCCATGCAAAGTTTTTTTTTTTTTTTAAGTTGGAGTCACTCTGTCGCCCAGACTGGAGTGCAGTGGCCGCTCCCGGCCACTGCAGCCTCAACCTGCTGAGCTCCGGCGATCCTTCTACCTCAGCCTTCCAAGTAGCCGGAATTTCAGGGGGACGCTACCACGCCCGGCTGATTTTTTGATTTATTGTAGAGATGAGGTTTCACTGCCCAGGTGGGTCTCGAACCCGCGGACTCAGGCAATCCACTCACCTCAGCCTCCCAAAGGCGCAGGATGACAGGCTGAGCCACCGAGCCTGGCCAAAGTTTTTCTTTAACTTCCCCCTTCCCCGTCTCAGTCTTAAGGTGCCTTTACCATGTACTCCATAGCTCTTGGTACTTACTTATTTTTGTCACACTGTATTGTGGCTGTTAATTTGTTTGTTTCCTCCCCTCACTAGTCTGTGGGCTCCTTGAGGATAGAAACTTCATTTTATCTTTATTTTTGTTTTGTTTTGTTTTGAAATGGAGTCTCATTCCGTTGCCCAAGCTGGAGTGCAGTGGCACATTCAAGGCCACTGCAGCCCCCACCTGCTGGGCTCAGGCAATCCTTCCACCTCAGTCTTCCAAGTAACTGGAACTACAGGCCCTGCTTATTTTTTTATTTATTGTAGAGATGAGGTTTCACCAAGTTGCCCAGGCTGATCTTGAACCTGTAGGCTCAGGCAATCCTCTCACCTCGGCCTCCCAAAGTGCTGGGATTACAGGCTTGAGCCACTGTACCCGGCCTCATTTTATCTTTAATTATTTTTTTTTTTTGAGTTGGAGTCACTCTGAGGTCCAGACTGAAGTGCAGTGGCCTCCTGGCCACTGCAGCCTTGACCTGCTGGGCTCCGGCGATCCTTCCACCTCAGCCTTCCAAGTAGCCGAAATTACAGGCATGCGCTACCATGTCCAGCTGATTTTTTAAAAATTTATTGTAGAGATGAGGTCTCGCTGCCCAGGCGGGTCTCGAACCTGCAGGCTCGGGCAGTCCACTCACCTCAGCCTCCCAAAGGCGCGGGATGACAGGCTGAGCCACCGAGCAGCCCGGCCTCATTTTATCTTTATATTCCTAGGCCTGGTTCAATATCTGACATATAATAAATGTATGTTTTGAGTACTTACTATAAGTACTATAATGCTAAGCGTCACTTGAATGCTAAATGCCACTTTAATCCTCACAACCACTTTGCTTCTCAAATATGCACAAATGTTTCCCACTGACATTCTTTTATTCAGTGTAGCTGATCATTTACGTCATAAGAGTCATAAGTCAAAAATAATATTTTTCTCCTTATCTGAAACCCCAAAATACAAGACTATAAAGTTTTTGTATTCATTTACAATGTATTCTGCCTACACAACTTTTTTTTTTTTTGAGTTGGAGTCTCTCTCTGTTGCCCAGACTGGAGTGCAGTGGCTGCT
>NW_007087918.1:7560-16036 GCF_000164805.1 Carlito syrichta
TGCCCAGGCGGGTCTCGAATCTGCAGGCTCAGGCAATCCATTCACCTCAGCCTCCCAAAGCGCGGGATTACAGGCTGAGCCACCGAGCCCAGCTACCTACACAACTTCTTAGGTCTTGAGGATCACCACCCCTCCTTCCAAAACAGGGGATGCTCTGGTGAGAGTTACAGACCCAAAATGTATGAGGGTGGAGCTTTTAGTGAATGGGAGAGGTTTTCACAACAGCCCTCTTACCTTTTTTTTTTTTTTTTGAGTTGGAGTCTCACTATTGCCGAGGCTGGAGTGCAGTGGCACGCTCGTGGCCACCGCAGGCTCAACCTCCTTGGTTCAGGTGATCCTTCCACCTCAACCTTCCAAGTAGCTGGAACTACAGGCGTGTGCTACTACATCTGGCTAATTTTTTTATTTATTGTAGAGATGAGGTCTCACCAAATTGCCCAAGCTGGTCTCGAACCCGCGAGCTCAGTCAATCCTCTCGCCTCGGCCTCCTAAAGTGCTGAGATTCCTGTACTTTTCCCTGACTCATTCAGTTTACAATCCAGGAGAGCCAAAATATCATTCATATTACTTTCCTTATCCCTTTGCCTCCAAACTGTTTCCAAAACAAAAGCATTGCTCCAAGGAAGAGCTCACACAGTGAAGGGAATCCCATGTAGGGAAAAGCTAGGAGCGCCACACAGGAGAAAAACAGAAATGAGAAGGCATTATGGTCACTTTTCTTGTCACCAATCACTGTTTGCCTGGCAGGGAGAGCCAGGTATACACAGCCCCATCATCATAATTCTCTAGTCTAACCCTACATCTTTGAGAAGTCTGAGTCAAAGGTTTCAGGAAGAAGACAATTTGTGAGGTTTTGTTAAAGGATGATCACCAATCTTTTTTTTTTTTTTTTTTTGAGTTGGAGTCCATTCTGTCACCCAGACTGGAGTGCAGTGGCACACTCATACTCATGGCCACTGCAGCCTCTACCTTCTGGGCTCAGGTGGTCCTTCCACCTCCGTCTTCCAAGTAGCTGGAACTACAGGCACATGCTACCATGCCCGGCTTATTTTTTGATTTATTTATTTATTTATTTATTTTGAGTTGGAGTCTCACTCTGTCGCCCAGGCTGGAGTGCAGTGGCCACTCCCGGCCACCGCAACCTCGACCTGCTGGGCTCCAGCGATCTTTTCGCCTCAGCCTTCCAAGTAGCTGGAACTACAGGCATGCACTACCACGCCCGGCTAGTTTTTGATTTGTTGTAGAGATGAGGTCTCGCCAAGTTGCCCAGGTGGGTCTCGAACCCGCGCGCTCAGGCAATCCGCTCACCTCAGCCTCCCAAAGTCACGGGATTACAGGCTGAGTCACCGAGCCCAGCTTATTTTTTTATTTATTGTAGAGACGAGGTCTCACCAAGTTGCCCAGGTTGGTCTCAAACCCTTAGGCTCAGGCAATTCACTCACCTCGGCCTCCCAAAGTGCTGGGATTACAGGCTGAGCCACTAAGCCCAGCCTAGACAATCCTCTTGCCTCGGCCTCCCAAAGAGTTGGGATTACAGGCTTCAGCCACCGCAACCAGTCGATCACCAGTTTGTTTGTTTGGGTTTTTTTTGAGTTGAATTCTCACTCCCTCGCCTAGGCTGGAGTGCAGTGGAATGCTCCCAGCCACCGTAACCTTGACCCACTGGGCTCCAGCGATCCTTCCACCTCAGCCTTCCAAGTAGCCGAAACTACAGGCAAGCTCTACCATGCCCAGTCAAATTTTGATTTATTGTAGAGATGAGGTCTCGCCAAATTCCCTGGGCTGGTCTCGAACCCACGGGTTCAGGCAATCCACTCACCTCGGCCTTCCAAGTGCTGGGATTACAGGCTGAGTCACTGAACCCAGCCGATCACCAACTTTTAAGAGAACTGTTGGGATTCCAAAAAATATGCACAGAACCAAATGCACAGATTTTCTTTTCAAACTCTGTTTATTCATTTATTTATTTTTAGCCTACTCCCAAAGCCCTGAAGCACATTTTCCCTTAGATTTAAACTCCAGGAAGACATTCTTATCACTTGCAGTTCACCCTTTACTACCTACTCCTGTGTGGAGAGTCTTGAATGGCTAAACAGAATAGCTAAACCACACCCTAAGAACTTTCCCACCTAATGCCTCCACTCCGTCTCACATGAGGTAGTAGAAAGTAGCTGAGGTTAGGCATGCTCTTCTGTTACCCATCTATTAGTCAGAGAAATTAAATTATTTGGTTGAATGAGTTCTGCTTCAAGAGACAGAAGAAAGTTCTACCCTCCAGTAATGTCACAGAGGATTATTTAGTCTCTTTCCAGCTTCTTTCCTAAAAAGCAAAGAAAAACCAGAAGACAACATCATGATACTCAGAAGCTCTTTACAATTAGGGAAGAGTTATTTCTATACAGATGTCAGGATACCCGACATACCTAATATAGAAAAAAAAATCTTACAAATGCACGATTAGATTACTACTAGTGCTATCTCACAGGTGTGGAATCAGGCAACCTTGGCCTTCATCTTAGTAATTTTTTTTTTTTTTTGAGTTAGTGTCTCACTCCGTCGCCCAGACTGGAGTGCAGTGGCCGCTCCCGGCCACCACAGCCTCACCTGCTGGGCTCCAGCGATCCTTCCACCTCCGCCTTCCAAGTAGCTGGAACTACAGGTGCGTGCTACCACGCCCGGCTAATTTTTGATTTATTGTAGAGATGAGGTCTTGCCAAGTTGCCCAGGCGGGTCTCGAACCCGTGAGCTCAGGCAATACCACTCACCTCAGCCTCTCAAAGCGCTGGGATTACAGACTGAGCCACTGAGCCTGGCTTTTTTTTTTTTTTTTTTTGAGTTGGAGTCTCACTCTGTCACCCAGGCTGGAGTGCAGTGTGACACTCACAGCCACCACAGTCTCGACCTGCTGGACTCAGGCGATCCTTCCACCTCAGCCTTCCAAGTAGTTGGAACTACAGGCACTCACCACTATGCCCTGTTAATTTTTTGATTTACTGTAGAGATTGTAGGGTCTCAACCCCTGAACTCAGGCAGTCCTCTCACCTTGGCTTCCCAAAGTGCTGGAATTACAGGCTTGAGCCACTGTGCCCAGCCAGTAATTTTTATATAACAAAGATGTACAGAAATAATTAGGAAAAAATCTATTTTCAATATGATAGGAAAAAATGCTGTTTTTAATGCCATCGTTAGCTTTTTCTGTTGTGAATTATGGAGATTATTATGCTGTCTTCAAAAATTTAGGACAAAAAAAGGAAAGCCCACTTTCTATCAAAATTAAGCTTCCACAACTGGGCACGGTGGTTCAAGTCTATACTATCTCAGCACTTTGAGAGGCTGAGGTGAGAGGATTGCCTGAGCCCGCGAATTCAAGACCAGCCTGGGCGACATGGTGAGACCTCGTCTCTACAATAAATCAAAAAATCAGCTGGGCTAGTAGTGTACGCCTGTAATTTTAGCTACTTGGAAGGCTGAAGTGGAAGGATCGCTGGAGCTCAGCAAGTTGAGGCTGTGGTAGCCGTGAGCATGCCACTGCACTCCGGCCTGGGCAACAGAGTGAGACACCGTCTCAACAACAAAAAAAAGCTTCCACAAGACAATAACAATAACAAAAAAGGATCCACCTAACTTCCGAATACCACCATCCTAACTCAAAACTCTAGCCTTTTTTCTGCTGCACTCACCTCATTCACAGGGATCAGAATATTGAATTGTTGCCTGTTCGTCTGTGAAATGAAATGATACATAATATTACTTAGAAGGCCTCATACATTCAGAAAGAAAGTGTTTGATAGAAGCTACTGCTTTAGCCCAGGTTATGAGGAATTACAAGAAATTCAGAATTACAAGAAAGTTTCGATCACTAATAATTGCATGTTGTCACAAATTATTATTATTATTATTTAAGTTGGAGTCTCACTCTGTCGCCCAGGCTAGAGTGCAGTGACGCGCTCATGGCTATTGCAGCGTCGATCTGCTGGGCTCAGGCGATCCTTCTGCTTCAACCTTCCAAGTAGCTGGAACTACAGGCGCATGCTACCATAACAGTTAATTTTTTGGTTTATTGTAGAGATGAAGTCTCGCCAAGTTACCCAGGCTGGTCTCGAACCTGTGGGCTCTGGCAATCCTCTCACCTCAGCCTACCAAAGTGTTGGGAATATAGGCTTGAGCTACCGCGCCTGGCTGCAAATTATTAATTATAGCAAAATTACTAGAAATAACTCTTTGAGAACAATGATCCCTCTACAGCTCCCTGGCCTGCTTGTAAACTGGTTCCCTCTACTCATGGTCCACCTTGACCCATGATTCCACCACTAAATTAGTCAAAGAGACCAAAGAAACAGAGACTTGCATTTTACTCCAAAGTTCTATGTTCCCTATCACATATAGAGCATCTCTAGTATAGAAGATTAAAAATGGCATACACAGTGACTCATGCCTGTAATCCCAGCACTTTGGGAGGCCAAGATTTGAGGATTGCTTGAGCCGTGGAGTTCAAGACCAGCCTAGGCAACATAGCAAGACCTTGTCTCTACAAAAATACAAAAAACTTTGGAGGGCATGGTGGTGCGTGCCTATAATCCCAGCTCTTTGAGTGGCTAAGGCAGAAGGATCACCTGAGCCCAAGGAGGTCAGGGCTGCAGTGAGCCATGATAGTATTACTGCACTCCAATCTGGACAACAGAGTGAGACTCCAATTCCAACAAAAAAAAAGGCGTTCAATTGAATTAAAGTGTTTTGGAAGAGCAGGCAACGCAATTATGTGCTACTTAGATTGAGAAGGAGTATTTGTAGAACTAAGAACAGCACCATGAACGATGAGGCAGAAGTAAGTTGAGAGAAGAAGGTAAGATCTCAGTTCTCACCTAACAGGTAGTAGTCATAGACTTTGATGGCTGCTGGTTTCAGGTTGGTGACCAGCACGCTTTGGCTGATGGTGAAGGTGTAGGTCTGAGTCTTCTCGCTGAGCTGTAGGGCAAACAGACAAAACATCTCATCAAAACTAAAATGGAGATAACACTCTATGAAATGTGGGGTTAAAAGACTCTTGCTGCCGGGCTGGGTGGCTCAGCCTGTAATCCCGCGCCTTTAGGAGGCTGAGGTGAGTGGATTGCCTGAGCCTGCGGGTTCGAGACCCGCCTGAGCAGTGAGACCTCATCTCTACAATAAATCAAAAAAATTAGCCGGGCGTGGTAGCGTGTGCCTGTAGTTCCAGCTCTTTGGAAGGCTGAGGCGGAAGGATCGCCAGAGCCCAGCAGGTCGAGGCTGCGGTGGCCAGGAGCGGCCACTGCACTCCAGTCTGGGCGACCGAGTGAGACTCCAACTCAAAAAAAAAAAAAAAAAAAAGACTCTTGCTGTCTTCATGCAGATTTCCTGAAACCCTCTACCTGTCCCTTCTGCCCTATGCCAGCCTGAAAGACAGTGCTTCCTGCGCACTTTTGGCTCTGGCTCTTTCTTCTTAGGGTTCTGCTGCTCCTTGACCTTCTTCTAAATTTGTTCCCTCTGTCCATGGTCCTCCCTGATCCATGGTTCTTCCACTAAATTAGTCACAGTAGCTAAAGAAACAGATTTGCATTTTATTCAGAAAGTTCTATTCTTCCTATTGGTTTTCTTTTTCTTTCTTTCTTTTTTATTTTTTTGAGTCAGAGTCTCACTCTGTTGTCCAGGCTGGAGTGCAATGGCATGCTCACGACCACTGCAGCCTCGACCGGCTGGGCTCAGGCAATCCTTCCACCTCAGCCTTCCAAGTAGCTGGAACTACAGGCACGCACCACCATACCCAGCCAATTTTTTAATTTATTGTAGAGATCAGGTTTCAACAAATTGCCCAGGTTGGTCTCAAACCCATGGGCTCAGGCAATCCTGTTATCTCAGCCTCCCAAAATGCTGGGATTATAGACATAAGCCACTGTCCCTGGCCTGGTTTTCTTTCTTTGATCAGGTCTCTGATCCAATGACACTTCCTTAGAGAAGCTGTTTTTGACCACCATATTTTAAAATAGCCACTTCTCTGGTTTGCTCCACTAGCACTCTTTTTTTTTTTTTTTTTTTTTTTTTGAGTTGGAGTCTCACTCGGTCACCCAGACTGGAGTGCAGTGGCCACTCCCAGCCACCGCAGCCTCGACCTGCTGGGCTCCGGTGATCCTTCCGCCTCAGCCTTCCAAGTAGCTGGAACTATAGGTGTACGCTACCACGCCCGGTTCATTTTTTGATTTATTGTAGAGATGAGGTCTCGCCAAGTTGCCCAGGTGGGTCTCGAACCCACGGGCTCAGGCAATCCACTCACTACGGCCTCCCAAAGCGCGGCATTACAGGCTGAACCACTGAGCTGGCTCCCCCAGCACTCTTTTTTTGTTTGTTTGGTTTTTTGTTTGTTTGTTTGTTTGTTTGTTTGTTTGAGCTGGAGTCTCACTCTGTCACCCAGACTGGAATGCAGTGGCCACTCCCGGCCACCGCAGCCTCAAACTGCTGGGCTCCAGCGATCCTTCCGCCCCAGCCTTCCAAGCATCCCCCAGCACTCTTAAACCCCTCATCCGGCATAGCATTTATCATTATAGATAAAAAGTAGGCCGGGGCAGTGGCTCACGCCTAAAATTCCAGCACTTTGGTAGGCCAAGGCAAGAGGATTGTCTGAGCCCACGGGTTTGAGACCAGCCTGGGCAACTTGGTGAGACCTCATCTCTACAACAAATCAAAAAATTAACTGGGTGTGATGGCAGGTGTCTGTAGTTCCAGCTACTTGGAAGGCTGAGGTGGAAGGATTGCCTGACCCTAGCAGGTCGAGGCTGCAGTGGCCGTGAGCATGCCAGTGCACTCCAGCCAGGGTGACAGAGTGAGACTCCAACTCAAAAAAAAAGGAAAAGAAAAAAAAATGTAAGTGTATGCACACTTACATATGTAATTTTTTTTTTGAGTTGGAGTCTCACTCTGTCACCCAGACTGGAGTCCAGTGGCACGCTCCCGGACACCGCAGCCTTGACCTGCTGGGTTCAAGTGATCCTCCCGCCTCAGCCTTCCACGTAGCCGGAACGACAGATGCGTACTACCACACCTGGCTAATTTTTGATTTATTGTAGAGACAAGGTTTCGCCAAATTGCCTGGGCAGGTCTCGAACCCGCGGGCTCAGGCAATCCATTCGCCTTGGCCGCCCAAAGTGCTGGGATTACAGGCTGAGCCACCAAGCCCAGTCTATATATGTAATTTTTAAAAACTTGGATATTGTCTCTCTACTAGAATATCAGCTCCTTGAGGGCAGGGATCATGTCTGTTGTTTTCTTTTTGAGTTGGATTCTCACTCTGTCACCCAGGCTGGAGTACAGTGGCACGCTCACAGCCACCACAGTCTCGACTTTGCTGGCCTCAGGTGATCCTTCCCCTCTTCCTCCAAGTAGCTGGAACTACAGGCCTGTGCCATCACATCTGGCTAATTTTTGGATTTACTGTAGAGATGAGGTCTCACCAAGTTGCCCAGGCTGGTCTCGAACCTATGGGCTCAGGCAATCCTCTTACCTCAGCCTACCAAAGTGATGGGATTATAGGTGTGAGTCACCGCACCCGGCCATCTGTTGTTTTCATTGCTATATCTCCATCACTTAGCAGAGTGACTGGCATATATTGGTTGCTCAGTAAATATTTATTGAATAAATCAATAAATTAATAAATGGAAAATCTAAGGCAGAGGCAAGAGGATTGCCTGAGCCCAGGGGGTCTGAGAGATCAGAATTATTTTCAGAGTAACACTAAGACATTATTTGCTCTTTACATTCTCATTCTGTTATAAGTGTCCAGGGGAGCTATCAGAGGTGACTTGATGTGTAATAGTCCAACAGATTGAATGCAGAAGTAAATAGGAAAAGTTCATTCTTTTTGATTAAGCAGATATTAACATAAAAAATGTAAAACAATGCTACTATTTTCTATTTTTTTTTATTTTTTTGTTTTTAATTATTTTATTTATTTTTGAGTTGGAGTCTCACTCTGTCACCCAGACTGGAGTGCAGTGGCCGCTCCCAGCCACCGCAGCCTCGACCTGCTGAGCTCCGGCGATCCTTCCGCCTCAGCCTTCCGAGTAGCCGGAATTACAGGCATGTGCTACCACGTCCGGCTGATTTTTTGATTTATTGTAGAGATGTGGTCTCGCCGCCCAGGTGGATCTCGAACCCGCGGGCTCAGGTAATCCACTGACCTTAGCCTCCCAAAGGCGCGGGATTACAGGCTGAGCCACTGAGCTCGGCTTCTATTTTTTTTGTTTTGGAAAATAGTTATTTTTCCAAAATGTTACTTATATTAAGATGCAGTGAGTTATTATTGTTTTATTTATTTATTTATTTTTGAGTTGGAGTCCCACTCTGTCGCCCAGGTTAGAGTGCAGTGGCACGCTCCCGGCCACCGCAGCCTCAACCCGCTGGGCTCCGGCAGTCCTTCAGCCTCAGCCTTCCAAGTAGCTGGAACTACAGGCGCGCGCTACCACGCCCGGCT
>NW_007087918.1:16634-29511 GCF_000164805.1 Carlito syrichta
ACTGCACTCCAGTCTGGGTGACAGAGTGAGACTCCAACTCAAAAAAAAAAACAAAAGCAAAAACAAAAAACCCCAAAAACCATATATATATATAGTTTTTGAGTCGGAGTCTCACTCTGTCACCCAGGCTGGATGCAGTGGCATGACCATGGCTATCCCAGCTATGACTTCCTGGGCTCAGGCAATTCTTCCACCTTAGCCTTTCAAGCATCTGGAACTACAGGTGCATGCCACCACACCCAGCTAATTTTTTTATTTATTGTAGAGATGAGTTCTCTCCAAGTTACCCAGGCTGGTTTGGAACCCTTTGGTTCAGGCAATCCTCTTGCCTCTGCCTCCCAAAGTGCTGGAATTACAGCCATGAGCGACCAGTCCAGCCCATTATTATTGTATTAAAATTAATTAATAAATACATTATGATTGTCTCAGTTTTAATTTCTAATATGATAAATATTAATAGCCAAATGTCATATTGCCAAAAGCTCTCTGAGGTCCTCAATAAACTAAGAGTTAAAAATAATCTTGAGCCAAAAATGTTTAGAACTATTGCTCTTGTCTATGATTTGTTCACCATAAAGATTTAAAGTAAATGACTAGGCCAGGCTCGGTGGCTCAGCCTGTAATTCCAGCACTTTGGGAGGCCGAGGCGAGGGGATTGCGTGACCTCACGGGGTTCAAGATCCACCTGGGCAACTTGGCGAGACCTCACCTCTACAATAAATAAAAAATTAGCCGGGTGTGGTAGCGCACGCCTGTAGTTTCAGCTCCTCGGAAGGCTGAGGTGGAAGGATTGTTGGAGCCCAGTGGGTCGAGGCTGCGGTGGCCGGGAGTGACAGAGTGAGACTCCAACTCAAAAAAAACAAAAACAAAAACAAAATAAATGAGCTGGGCTCGGTGGCTCAGCCTGCAATCCTGCGCTTTGGGAGGCGGAGACGGGTGGATTGCCTGAGCCCTCAGGTTCGAGACCTGCCTGGGCAACTTGGCTAGACCTCATCTCTATAATCAAAAATCAAAAATCAGCCAGGTGTGGTAGTGCACGCCTGTAGTTTCAGCTACTCGGAAGGCTGAGGCGGAAGGATTGCTGGAGCCCAGCATGTAGAGGCTGCGGTGGCTGGGAGTGGCCACTGCACTCCAGTCTGGGAATCAGAGTGAGACTCCAACTCAAAAAAAAAAAAAAAAAGTAAATGACTAGTATGAACCAAAAGAAAGCTGGAATAGCTATCTTAATATATGATGAAATAGGATCTAAGGGCAAAAAAAAAGTGTACAGAGTGTGGGAATCTAAAGGTTGTTTATACCAATAAAATAAAAATGGAATTAAAAGATGCATTTGGCTGGACTCAGTGGCTCAGCCTGTAATCCCAGCACTTTGGGAGATTGAGGCAAGTGGGTTGCCCAAGCCTACAGGTTCGAGACTAGAATGGGCAATTTGGCTAGACCTCATCTCTACAATAGATTAATAAAGTAATTAGCCGGGTGTGGTAGTGCAAGCCTGAAGTTCTGGCTACTTGGAAGGCTAAGGCAGAAGGATCGCCGGAGCCCGATCGGTCGGACACTGGGGTGGCCATGAGCGTGCCACTGCACTCCAGTCTGGGCAACAGAGTGAGACTCTGACTCAAAAAAAAAAAAAAGATGCGTTCATAAAAACATATTTATCAAATTATGTAGTCTCAAACTAGATCAAGAAACAACTGATAGAAATATATAGATAAATGAGTAAATCAAACATTATAAATGGATATTTTAGCATATCCTTGCAGGAGCTGTTAAATCAAGCAGAAAAATAAGCAGAGTTACCAAAGACATGAACGATAGAAATAACAATCTCAGCCTTTTACATCTATATCAGAATTCACAACCAAGAGAAAAGGAATAGACATTGGAGTGCACCAGAATATTTACCAAAATAGATTATGTATTAGGTCATAAAAGAAACTTCAGTACATTTTAGACAGTCACAATGATGAAAACTATGTTCTCAGACCATAATGCAATAAAATTAGAAAGTAGTAACAAAAGGATGGCTTTAAAAATTCCATTCATCTCCCCTAAAATTAAGAAATAGCAGAACTAGATGATAGTGAAAACACTGTCTAAAATTGTGGGTCAGAGATGAAATGTACTCAGAGAGAAATTTATAGTTTAAATTCATTAGAAAATAAGGACAACTATAAACAACATCGTCCGCTGATGAAATTGATCAACAAAGCAAAGGAGAAGATACACAGAAAGGGGAAAATAACCCCAGATACAATCATGGACACCGGCTTTTAGGTCATTAGACTTGATGCCTCAAATCAGAAGCTGACTGAACAGGTCTGGCAGGATACACAGAGGAACAGGTCATGATGATCTCAGGATTGCAATGGGGGAAGTTAGAATTCCCATGTTCTGTTCCTACCTCGGCCCCTAACAGTGTGGCATGGACAAGCCACTCTATCTCTCCCAGCCTCAGGCTCGCTTTGGGACTTGAATAAGGTGCATATGAAGCACCATAAACTGTTTAATTTTAGAAAGGACATCATGATTACAGGGTTGTTCTTGATATGCTAACCAGAGTTGTCTCAAAATAAACTACTCAGGGCTCACTCAATAACAAAACCTGGCTTTCTGGCAGATAAGAAACCAGGGTGAGATGACTGTGTTGGTGGACGGGCACGGGGTTGGACATGAATGCTACTATCAACAGTAAATTTTGATTTGGGGCCGGGCATGGTGGCTCATGCCTATAATTCCAGCACTTTAAGAGGCCGAAGAAAGAGGATTGCCTGAGACCAGAGGTTTAAGACCAGCCTGGACAACTTGGCAAGACTTCACCTCTACAATAAATTTTTTAAAAAAATTAGCCAGTGGTGGCATACAACTGTAGTTCTGACTACTTGGAAGGATGAGGCAGAAGGATCGCCTGAGCCCAGCAGATCAAGGCTGTGGTAGCTGTGAGCATGCCATTGAACTCTAGCTTGGACAACAGAGTGACAGAGTGAGACTCTGGATCAAAGAAACAAAATTTTTTTTGAGTTGGTATATTATGTTGATTATACAATAAGGATAGCTTCATTCCTTGGGTGGAATAGAATATCATAAAAACAAGCATTGTAATAACATTCTTTTTTTTTTTTTTGAGTTGGAGTCACACTCTCACCCAGACTGGAGTGCAGTGGCCACTCCTGGCCACCGCAGCCTCAACCCGCTGGGCTCCGGTGATCCTTCCACCTCAGCCTTCCGAGTAGCTGGAACTATAGGCACGCGCTACCACTCCCAGCTAATTTTTGATTTATTGTAGAGATGAGGTCTCGCCAAGTTGCCCAGGCGGGTCTTGAACCTGCGGGCTCAGGCAATCCACTCACCTCAGCCTCCCAAAGGCGCGGGATTACTGGCTGAGCCACCGAGTCCAGCTATAACTTTTAGAATATTACTAGTTTTTGAGAACTTATTTTGTTAAAATGAAAAGTCATATTCAATATATAATTAGTATTAATTAATATCAACATCACATTAAAATAATATCAATAGCTAATGTTTACTGAGAGCTTATTCTACATCAGGCACAGATCTAAATTTTATTATTATTATTTTTTTTGAGTTGGAGTCTCACTCCGTCGCCCAGACTGGAGTGCAGTGGCCGCTCCCGGCCACCGCAGCCTCGACCTGCTGGGCTCCGGCGATCCTGCCGCCTCAGCCTTCCAAGTAGCCGGAACTACAGGCATGCGCTACCACGCCCGACTGATTTTTGATTTATTGTAGAGATGAGGTCTCGCCAAGTTGCCCAGGCGGGTCTCGAACCTGAGGGCTCAGGCAATCCACTCACTTCAGCCTCCCAAAGGCGTGGGATTACAGGCTGAGCCACCGAGCCCGGCGATCTAAATATTTTTAAATGTCTTTTTTTTATTTTTGAGTCAGAGTCTCACTGTCCCCCAGACTGGAATGCAGTGAGTGGCACGCTCACGGCCACTGCAACCTAGACCTGCTGGGCTCAGGCGGTCCATCTACCTCAGCCTTCCAAGAAGCTGGAACTACAAGTGTGCGCCACCACATCCAGCTATTTTTTAAAAAATTATTGTACAGATGAGGTCTCACCAAATTTCCCAGGCTGGTCTCAAACCCCTGGGCTCAGACAGTCCTCTTGCCTCCACCTCCCAAAGTGCTGGGATTATAGGCATGAGCCACCACGCCTGTGCTTTTTACATGTCTTAAATCATTTAATACTTTCCATAGGTCTGTGAGATTGATAACTACTTTCACCACGACCCACACTCATCTTACAGCCTACGTTTGACAACTTGCCCTGTTACACAGCTGATGGCCGTACCAAGATTGTAGCCCAGGCAGTCTGGCTTTGAAGCTTCTGCTATTAAACACTACACCATACTCCAGAGCTGCAATGATGCTTTTGGCTGATAAGCACTCAAAATATGGCATCAGCTTAAAACAAAAAGAAAGAAATCATGTCCTTGGCAACAACATGGATGCAGCTAGAGGCTGTCATTCTAAGCAAATTACCACAGAAATAGAAAACTGAACACTACGTGTTTTCCCTCATAAGTAGGTACTAAACACTGGGAACACACAGGCACAAGGATGAAAATAACAGACACCCAGGCTCGGTGGCTCAGCCTGTAATCTCGCACCTTTGGGAGGCTGAGGTGAGTGGACTGCCTGAGCCCACGGGTTCGAGACCCACCTGGGCAACTTGGCGAGACCTCATCTCTACAATAAATCAAAAATTAGCCGGGCGTGGCAGTGCGCGCCTGTAGTTCCAGCTACTTGGAAGGCTGAGGCGGGAGGATCGCTGGAGCCCAGTGGGTCCGCTCCGGCCACCGCACTCCAGTCTGGGTGGCAGAGTGAGACTCCAACTCAAAAAAAAAAAAAAGAAAATAACAGACATTGGACACTGATGAAGGGGGAAGGGACAGAGGGGAAATAAGGTATGCACAGCCACCCATCAGGTACCATGTTCACCATGGTGGGGGTGAGGAGGCTGGGGACTGGATCGTCAGAAGCCCAAACCTTGCAGTTATGCCCTATCCCTATGTAAAAAATCTTTACACATGCCCCCTGGTTATAAAATAAAATTTAAATTAAAAAAAAAATAAAAACCTAAATGTGACCAGTTAGAATTGAGATGTGTTGACAATGAAAAATACATGTTGGATTTCAAAGATGTAATACAGAAAAAATACCCAATTATTACTTTTGCGTATTAATTATCCTTTATTTATTTGAGTAGGAGTCTCACTCTCTCACCCAGGCTGGAAATGGTCTGCTCCCGGCCACCGCAGCCTTGATCTTGCTCGGTTCAGGTGATCCTTCCACCTCAGCCTTGCAAGTAGCTAGAACTACAGGCACACACCACCATGCCCGGCTAATTTTTTGATTTTTTTGTAGAGATGGGGTGGTCTCACCAAGTTGCCCAGGCTGGTCTTGACCACATGGGCTCAGGCAATCCTTTCACCTTGGCCTTCCAAAGTGCTGGGATTAACAGCATGAGCCGCTGCACCTGGCCCAATTATACTTTAAAATGTAAATATTTTGGTGTATAAATTTGCATAAAATATATTACTAAAACTGACTTCCTCTGTTTCTCTACTTTTTTTTTCTTGAGCTGGAGTCTCATTCTGTCACCCAGGCTGGAATGCAGTGGCATGCTCACCATCACTCTAGCTTCGACCTGCTTGGCTCAGGTGATCCTTCTGCCTCAACCTTCCAAGACCTGGGAACTACAGGCATGTGTCACCATGCCAGGCTAAGTTTTTTGATTTATTGTAGAGATGAGGTCTTGCCAAGTTAACCAGGCTAGCCTCGAACCTGTGGGCTCAGGCAATCCTCTCACCTCAGCCTCCCAAAGTGCTGGGATTATAGGAGTGAGTAACTGCGCCCGGCACTGTTTCTCTACTTTTTAAATGTGGCTACTAGAAATTTTTTTTTTTCTTTGAGTTAGAGTCTTACTCTGTCACCCAGACTGGAGTGCAGTGGCTGCTCCCGGCCATCACAGCCTCGACCTGCTGGGCTCATGGCAATCCCTCCGCCTCAGCCTTCCAAGTAGCTGGAACTACAGGCGTGTGCTACCACGCCCGGCTAATTTTTGATTTATTGTAGAGATGAGGTCTCGCCAAGTTGCCCAGGCGGGTCTCGAACCCGCGGGCTCAGGCAATCCACTCACCTCAGCCTCCCAAAGGAGCGGGATTACAGGCTGAGCCACTGAGCCCGGCTGGCTACTAGAAAATTTTAAGTGACATAACTAACTCACATTATAGATAGGTTGGACAGTGCTTCTCTAGAGGGCCACAGGATGCTTTGTTGTACCCCAGCATGGAGGCGGAACTCATTTCATGATGTGGACTCATTCTCTCAGTCCCCTCTCCCTGTGTATGTGACTCTAGCATACATAGATCAGAACGGAAGTCACAAAAATACACAAACAATCAAGTCCCTTGATCTAGAGTTCCTGAATACCTACCTCATCCAAGTAAATGTTCAGTGTGTCTGTTCCCAATTCAACCTTCTTCACCAGTGGCTGCTGGAGAAGCTGAATAAGAAAAAGGGGCAGGGAGGAGGCTGAGGGCCAGAGCCTTTTCTAGCCTTGCCTAAGGAAATCTTCCAAAGTTCTGTCATGATCAAGGAAACAATATATACTGTGGAAAAGGTTAAAAAAAAAGAGACTAATACAGTTTGCATTTCATATATCTGATGCCCCTTTGTAGCCCATTTAGATAATCCAATCATGAGAGTGTGTATGTGCACACACACACACAAACGCACACACACACACACACACACACACACACACACACACACACCCATGGTGCCCATTTTCCTAGTTCTTTTTTTTTGTTTGTTTTGAGTTAGAGTCTCACTCTGTCACCCATACTGGAGTGCAGTGGCCGCTCCCGGCCACCGCAGCCTCGACCTGCCGGGCTCCGGCGATCCTTCCGCCTCAGCCTTCCAAGTAGCCGGAATTACAGGCGTGCGCTACCACGCCCGGCTGAGTTTTTGATTTATTGTAGAGATGAGGTCTCGCTGCCCAGGCGGGTCTCAAACCCGCGGGCTCAGGCAATCCCCTCACCTCAGCCTCCCAAAGGTGCAAGATTACAGGCTGAGCCACCGAGCCCGGCTTTTCCTAGTTCTTTTGATGAGGATGTTGGGTCCCCTCACAGCTAGATAAGTGAAGAAAACGGCAGCAACTCACTAACTGACTGGTGCTCTCCGCGGGACTGAACCCAGACAACATCTTCACTTCCACGATAGCCATATTTGAAGAGCTGCGGCTCCCCACGTAACTGAAGGCAGGAAGAAGCAAATATGTGTGAGCCTGTTGTTTCAGTGCCCTCTGCATCTCCAATACACATGCACACACACGTCCCAGCTCAGCTCCTGTGATCCAGTTGCCCAGCCCCTCCCCCAGCTCGCCTCACCTGGTGTGGACAGTGAGCGTCAAGGATCGAGAGGTAGATTGCTCACAACTAGCTTTGTCCATCTCCACACGCAGACTAAACGTCTCCATATTTTTCAGAGGGAGAATGTTATATCTCAGCACGGTCTGGTAGGAAGAAATAGATAACCAAATCAGAGTTGGAAAGAACTTATGTACAGTCCAAACTACATTTCTTTTTTTTTTTTATGTTTTCACACATTTATTTCTCTCAAAACGTGTCTATAGGGTACACATTCTTCCATTATTTGCTTTCATTTTAGTGTCTTATTGTAAAAGGGTCCGTGTTATAAATCAAACGCAATCTCCCTATAATTAGAACCAATCTGCCAATTTATCTATTGTTGATTGTTTTCTAGCATTGCTGCTTCTGTGCTGCTGTTTTTTAAGATGTGGGGTACAATTCAGGGTTGGGTATATAAATGTTCATTATGTAGGTACCCTTGTTGATGAGGTGTGCCCCTCCCTCCCCTGGGTTTGGTTTTGTTTTGTTTTTGAGTCAGAGTCTTACTCTATTGCCCAGGCTGGAGTGCAGCGGCATGCTCACAGCCACTGCAACCTTGACCTGCTGGGCTCAGGTGATCCTTCTGCTTCAGTCTTCCAAGTAGCTAGAACTACATATGTGCACCACTACACCCGGCTAATTTTTTGATTTATTATAGAGACAGGGTCTCGCCATGTTGCCCAGGCTGGTCTCGAACCTGTGGGCTCAGGTAATCCTCTCATTCTCCGCCTCCCAAATTGCTGGGATTACAAGCGTGAGCTACTTCGCCCAGCCAAACTAAATTTCTTACAAATAAGATAGAGAGAGAAGGCTGCCCTCAGACTCGCCTTCCAAATGTACATGTGTTCTCATGGATCTCTGCCTACCTGTGCGTAGACACAGCCCTGGCCTGAGGCCTCCAAGGTGTACACTCCAGGGATATCGGGCAGAGCCTCCTGCTGAAACACCAGTCTGTTGGCAGTCTGGACGTTGAAAGTATGCTGGAAACCCTCAGTGGATTTTACCACTAGGTTGACCTCCTCAGATGGCGCGTAGGCAGTACTGGCGTATTTGGCAAGAGCTTGGAGAGCAACCACAGTATCCTGAAGAAAACAATCAAACTTATGCTTACCATTTTGTGAGTCATTGGAATGAACCTTTTAAAAAAAATTTGGAGTCTCACTCTGCTGCCCAGGCTGGAGTGCAGTGGCACGCTCATGGCCACCGCAGCCTCAACCTGCTGGGCTCAGGTGAATCTTCCACCTCAGCCTTCCAAGTAGCTGAGACTACAGGCATGTGCTACCATGCCCGGCTACTTTTTTTTTTTTTTTTGAGATGAGGTCTCTCTAAGTTGCCCAGGCTGGTCTCGAACCTCTGGGCTCAGGCCATCCTGTCACCTTGGCCTCTCAAAGTGCCGGGATTATAGGCATGAGTATTGGGATTATAGGCGTGAGCCACCACGCCTGGCCTGGAATGAACCTTAAACAACCCTGTAACCCACACATCTGGTTGTTGTTAGCTGGCTTGGATGACACTTCTATGTATTAAGAGAACTGCATCCACCTCCTCTGGGGAAGCTGACCAAGAAATCTTAGATCTGGTATGCTTAGAAAACCACCATCAACAAGTTACTACTGAACATCCTTGGATTACTTGGCTAACCTAATAAATTCATATTCAGAAATCAAACCTAGCTTCAGAATGGGTTACTGCTTAGAGCAAGTGGGTAACTGTTCAGTATATTGTATATTTTATAGTTTTCTTATTTGGAGAGGAAACAGCAGCAACCTCATAGCCCTAGAAATTGCACATTCTATGAAGTCATCTAACTGTGTAATGAGAGCATCAGGGATCCTAGGAAAGTCCTTCCCTGCAGGCCAAGGCATCGTAGCCATTATACCATGTGACAATCTTGTTTTCACCTGGGAATAAGACAGATAAATTGTCACTAAGAGAGCGTGGTAGAGTGAAGTATGAACCTTTTCATTCTGAAAACATAATTTATATAAATTATAACAAGGGGGGAGGAAAAAAGAGGTGTTCAGCAAAACTGTCATGTTCTGCTCTGTTATGAGAATTTCTATATGCTTGACACTATGTAAAACATGTATTACGAAAAAGGAACCCGACTTCTCCATATAACAAATGAAAAAATTCTTATTTAGACATCGTTACTCTCCTACAAAACAGGAAGACAAGTCACTGGCCCTGGGAAAGCTGTGAACAAGTTATCTCTGTGCAACTTGACCGTCTACGAACATCTTTTTGTCTGTCCTTTGTGACTAGGCCAGGGAGGTCTTTACTGCTTGAACATATTGAAACAATTCAAGGAAAGGGACCTCTCCTCACTGAAAAGCCAATAAGGATGATATATGACATGTGACCTCTCGTTATAGCCAAGAGGTTTATTTTATTGAAAAACAGTGACATATACCTATCACCAAGAGCTCTAAAAATTTCACCCACTGCTTTCTAAAAATGTTATTATGTATTATAATTACTTAGGGAAGAGCAAGAAGAAAAAAGTCTTTTCCAGTCTTTAGCTAAGAATTTCCCTGAAATAGGGAGGTACAGTATGATATAATTTTAATTTTTTTAAAACACAAATCTTCAATACTTATAAAAATATAAAATGAAAACCAAAACAAATAACCCTGTTTTGGGCTTGATTGACTTTAATTTTCTTTGTGGGTCACCATATAATTTTTAAAATTCCAATTAGGTTATTACCATATTCAAACTCAGGGCTCCTAACATCTTTGCCAAACATTCCATCTATTAAAATCTGTTCATTCTGCCAGGTCTAATTTACATATTATGTCTTCTGTGAAATTGGTTCCAATTTCAACAAATCAGATTTTAATCTCCTTCGGATAAGAAATATCTTTTCTTATTTATTTTTGTACCCTCATCGAAGTTATTTGGACATGGTTGATATTTAACAATATTTTCAGAACAAATGAATTAATTACTACTTTCTTTGTTATAATCAGAAATAATTTTTATGATACTGTTTGAGTTTACATACAATTCTTTCCCTCTTTTTGTCCTTACTGCCACCCCACTGATTCAATTTCCTGTTACCCCAACCGAGACAAATTGAAATCTCCTCATGTCTTCAAGTTCAGTGTCTCTCTCTTCTAAATTATCCCATACACCAAGTGACAGATTAATCTTTCTAAAACAAAGTTCAAAAACATTAATAGCTCCTCAGAATTAGACACTAACTTGAGTCTGACATGCAAGGCCCTTCATAATAAAAGCCTACTCTTGACTTCCAACTCAAATCCTATTATGCTTCAGCTAAACCAGTTTTCCCAACAGTCCATTCAACACTTTTGCTAATTGGTGTCTCTCTTCACACCATTCTGTCTTCCTTTCTGTAGTTACCTACACAAATTTTACGAGTATCCTTTTAGATCCATCTCAAATGCCATTCCCTTGTAAAGACTTTTTTTTTTTTGAGTCGGAGTCTCACTCTGTCACCCAGGCTGGAGGGTAGTGGCACGCTCACAGCCACTGCAGCCTTGACCTGCTGGGTTCAGGCAATCCTTCTGCTTCAGCCTTCCAAGTAGCTGGAACTACAGGCATGCACCACCATGCCCAGCAAATTTTTTTTTGTTTAGGTAGAGATGAGGTCTCGCCATGTTGCCCAGCCTGGTCTCGAAACTCTGGGCTTTGGCAATCCTCTTGCCTCGGTCTCCCAAAGGGCTGGGATTACAGGCTTGAGCCACTGTGCCTGGCCTCCTTTCTTATGTTATATAACCAGATCCTGCTTTGTAACATATAGCTTATTCTTCAGACTATAAACTTTTTAGAGTCGAGCCTGTACATTATTAGTAATACCTGCAATAGCAGAAAGAGACATGCCCGTGAAGCTTGTGCTTATGTTTACAGACCCCATAATCTATCTATCTATCTATCTATCATTTATTTATTTATTTAGAGTTGGAATCTCACTCCATTGCCCAGGCTGGAGTGCAGAGACATACTCATGGCCACCCCAGCGTTGATCTGCTGTTCTCAGGCAGTCTTTCCACTTCAGCTTTCCAAGTAACTGGAACTACAGGCGCATGCTACCATATCTGGCTAAATTTTTTATTTATTGTAGAGACGAGGTCTTGCCATGTTGCCCAGACTGGTCTCAAACCCGCGGGCTCAGGCAATCCTCTCACCTTCACCTCCCAAATTACTGGGTTTACAGGCTTGAGCCACTGCACCCAGCCCTAATTTATTAATATATAAATTTAGCCATAATAGTACATGTCCTATTTACATGTAAAACATGGATCTCATGATGTTTCATACTCTACACATAAAGAAAATTAAACGCATCTGGTACTATTTATGTACTCATCTGACCCATTTTATGAATCCTTCTATGTGTTTTTCACATGCTTTTTCTCTCTCTCTAAGTCCCAGGCCTAGAGGACAAGGGCAATGTTTTTTCCTCTGTCTTCACACAGGATCTAATCCCACCTGGTAAGTGGCAGTAGGAGAGCAGAATGTTTACCTGAGTAGAAGAGAAGCCCCCGTATGCATTGCGTTGCTTGGCCAACCAAGCCACTATGCTAGTGGCCTGGGCTATCTCCTTTTGAGTCAGGAGGGGCTTGATAAGCTGGGCCAACAATACATATGCTGTAAGTTCCACGTCGAGAGCCTCAGGCTCAGACCAAGGGCTGGCATTCGATGACTGAGAAGGTTTCTGACTCCAGTGAGTGGATTCTCCTATGGAAAAAGAAATATTACTATGATGGTCTTGGAAGGAACTGACTGTCCCATATTCACTTTGCAAATGTGGCATCTTATAGCAGAGAAAGTGTCAACCAATAATGAAGCATGGGTTAGAAAAAAATTTCACGGAATCTGCTGATTAATTGACCCTGATGTAAATGCAGGTGTGTGTGTGTGTGTGTGTGTGTGTGTGTGTGTGTGTCTGTGTCTGTGTGTGTGTGTGTGTGTGTGTGTGTGTGTTTTACACATAATTCCCTAAGGTAAAGCTGAGAGCCTCAATAAATCCTCCTGCCTCCAGCAATTACATAAAAACTACCCTTGTTACTTGATAAGTTCTGATGCTTACAGAGGCAGGTAAATAGAAATTTCTTCTAAGAATCTGTGTGTTTGAAGATGGGTGCTGTGGCTCACGCCTGTAATCCCAGCACTTTGGGAGCCAGAGACAAGAGGATTGCCTGAGCCCAAGGGTTCAAGACCTACCTGGGCAACTTGGCAAGACCTCATCTCTACATTAAATATGAAAATTAGTCGAGTGTAGTGGCGTACACCTGTAACTCCAGTTACTTGGAAGGCTGAGGTGGAAGGATCACCTCAACCAGAAGGTTGAGGTTGCAGAAGCTGTGAGCATGCCATTGCACTCCAGCCTAGGCAACAAAGTGAGACTCTGAGCCGGCTCGGTGGCTCAGCCTATAATCCCAGCACTTTGGGAGGCTGAGGTGAGTGGACTGCCT
>NW_007087918.1:29547-31879 GCF_000164805.1 Carlito syrichta
CAGCTACTTGGAAGGCTGAGGCGGAAGGATCGCCGGAGCCCAGCAGGTCGAGGCTGTGGTGGCTGGGAGCGGCCACTGCACTCCAGTCTGGGCGACAGAGTGAGACTCCAACTCAAAAAAAAAAAAAAAAGAAAAGAAAAGAAAAAGAAAAAAGAATCCTGCAATTCCAGCACTTTGGGAGGCAGAGGCAAGAAGATTACCTGAGTTCAGGGGTTCGAGACCAGCCTGAGCAACATGGTGAAACCTTCCCTCTATAATAAATCAAAAAAATTAGCCCAGCATGGTGGCACATGCCTGTGGTTCCAGCTACTTGGAAGGCTGAGGCGGAAGGATCACCTGAGCCCAGTAGGTTGAGATTGCAGTAGCCCTGAGCATGCCATTGCACTCCAGTCTAGGCGACAAGTGAGTCTCTAACTCAAAAAAAAAAAAAAGGAAAAGAAAAGAAAAAAAGAATCTATGTGTTTGAGAGCATTTTTTTGGCTTATAGAATTTTATGAATTTTTCAGAACTCATTTTACTTAATCAAAGGTTTAACATTTTAAGTAGAACAAAAATGGCAGAACAGACGTAAGAACTCTGAGAACCCATAAAGAAATGCTAATGAGGGCAATCAAATAAGATATGCTCAAAGGGCAATCCAAGAGAATATGAGACCAAAACAAACCTCTGCGGCAGCCCAGATGACAGATAACAGAGAAGCGGAAGGAAAAGAACAGATGGAAATGAGAAGAGCGGAAGTCAGAAATCTAATTAAATAGAAGTTTAGAGCTCATACAAGCCACAGGAGGCAATCTAACTAGAGGAACATCACAGGAAACACATGGGCTTGCATGACAAGATAATAGAAAAGAGATAGTCAAAATAAATCAATACATCGTAGAACGGGAATATTCCACCCACTGTCTGAGACACCCGTTTCATGGCTGGACTCACTCATACACAGGACCAAAAAACTACCCTGAGCCCATATGAGAGGACAACTCAGCAGTGACACTCATATACATAAAACCTGAGACTAACTTTCTGCCTGGAAGTATTATTTATTTATTTGTTTGTTTTTGAGTTGGGGTCTCACTCTGTTGTGCAGGCTGGGGCACGGTGGTATGATCAGGCTCACCACAGCTTTGAACTCCCAGGCTCATATAATTCTCCCACCTCAGCCTTCCAGGTAGCTGGGCCTATAGGTGCACCCTATCACACCCGGTTAGTTTTTTGATTTTTTGCAGAGACGAGGTCTCCCTATGTTGCCCAGGCTGGTCTCAAAACCCTGGGCTCAAGCGATCCTCCCACCTTGGCCTCCCAAAGTGCTGGGATTACAGGTGTGAGCCACTGCACCCAGCCAAGGAAGTATAATTTTAAATTCATAACTAGATAAATAAAATGCATTAATATTTTATTTGCAAGCTCTGTGATAACTTCAAATCCTGTTCTAAATACGTCCAAAGTGATCCTGCATCAAAGGACTTTCAGAGGTCTCCAAAAGGGGGATTCCACAATGTCCATCTATTTTCTGACTTGCGTCTACCATCTAGTTTCTCTTCATGTTAAAAATAAAACAGTGCTCATTGAGGACCTGCATGTGCTTCCCACAAAACTCCCGAAAATGATTTTATAACTTAACAACTTTTGCTAAAATGAATCCTAGAATTGAATACATGTAAGACAAAGACAAGGAAGAAAAATCATAGCTAACTTAGAGTATATTTTCACAATTCCAGAGAAGTCCTAGCATAACCCACATACCTGAGATGATAGCCTGTTCATCTAACTTTTTCAGGAGAATGTCTCTGATGTCCACTTCCCCTGCCAGGGAGAAAGTGTAAGCCAGTAGGGCCTGTGTATAGAGGTGGGTGGTGGAAGTGACAGAATTCTTGAGACACTGCAGACCCCGATTCACCATCGGGTCCTAAAAAGTGAAGATAAAGAGCACAATTGATAAGGCATTCCTTCTAAAACGGGACGGAATCAGGAAGTCATCATATCGTCTTTGACCTTAAAAGGGGACTAGGGACAAAGATGGGTGACTGTCTCGAGGAACAGGCATGAGAAGAACATGACGTGGAGGAGCCGGAAAACTCACCTCTATGGTCTTTCCCATCTCCAGCAACGCAGCCGTGACATACGCAGTCAAGGAGACCTCATCATCAACACCCCCCTAGAGGGAAACAGGGAGACTGGGAGTCAGGACAGTGGCCAGCACCTGCAAGAATTATGTGCAAGCTGCAAAAAGCCATCCCCTCTGAATGGATGAATTATTAAAAAAAAAAAAAAGCCGGGTTCGGTGGCTCAGCCTGTAATCCCGCACCTTGGGAGGCTGAGGGGAGGGGATTGC
>NW_007087918.1:31986-45430 GCF_000164805.1 Carlito syrichta
CCACTGCACTCCAGTCTGGGTGACCGAGTGAGACTCCAACTCAAAAAAAAAAGCTTTCCATGGTCTCTCTGCAGCTCCAAGCCTCCAGGACACACAGAGTGGAGAGAACAGGCGGGACTTCAGTCACTGCACAACCATACACGGCAGCCTGCAGGAAGTAGCATGGGGTCTTCAGTGGAGCAGATGGTTAAGAAACCCAAGCGGTCAGACCCAGTGGCTGATGCCTGTAATCCCAGCGTTTTAGAAGGATGAGGCAGGAGGAGCGCTTGAACCCAGGTGTTTGAGAATCAGCGTGGGCAACCTAGAGAGACCTGTCTCTACAAATAATAATAATAATAACAGAAACCCAAGAGAAGGCGTTAGAAAGGATAAGAAGTTTTTATTTTATTTATTTTTTTTGAGTTGGAGTCTCACTCTGTCGCCCAGACTGGAGTGCAGTGGCCGCTTCCGGTCACCGCAGCCTTGACCTGCTGGGCTCTGGCGATCCTTCCGCCTCAGCCTTCCGAGTAGCTGGAATTACAGGCACGCGCTACCACTAATTTTTTGATTTATTGTAGAGATGAGGTCTCGCCTGCCCAGGTGGGTCTGGAACCCACAGGCTCAGGCAATCCACTCACCTCAGCCTCCCAAAGGCGCAGGATGACAGGCTGAGCCACAGAGCCTGGTGCGCCAAACTATTAACCTTGGCTACACAAAGATGATTTTGTTGTTGTTGTTTGTTTTGAGTCAGAGTCTCATTCTGTCACCCAGGCTGGAGTACAGTGGCACAACCACGGCTCATTGCAGCCTTGACTTCCTGGGCTAAGGAGATCCTCCCATCTCAGCCTCCTGAGCAGCTGGGACTACAGATAAGTGCTGTGATGCCCGCTAATTTTTTGATTTTTTGTAGAGACGAGGTCTCACCATGTTGCCCAGACTCGTTGTGAATTCCTGGGTTCAAGCAATCCTCTCACCTAGCCTCCCAAAGTGCTAAGATTACAGGTATGAGCCACCACACCCAGCCAGGATGGGTTTCTTAATGGACTGGCCAGCTCTGGTAAGAAAGAAAGAAGAAAATCTCTGGGATCTTCTCTAGTCTTATCCTGTGCCTCCCAGGTATATTTTACAGTGTAGAAGAGAAGATTTGGGGAAGGCTGATAAAATCCTGCATGAGGAACATGAATGAATCCTCTAAAGAGATTTTTTTTCCCAAATGCTCAAGACTTTTAATCCAGGCCCTGGAATAGCCATGTAAATGGTTTCTCTAGAAAAGTTTGCGCAACTCTTCCTTTTACCGAGTGTGCTCTGAACTGAACAAGTTATCCTGCAGCAGCTATGCCTTACCCTGTGTTTGGGACGGATATAGGCAATAGTGAATGGGTGAGAGCAATGCTCCTGGAGTTCAAGTGCCATGGTTCAAATCTCAGTCCTGCTACTTATTAGCACCCAATTTATTTAGTTTTCATGCCTTAGTTTCTTCAACTGTGAAGTCGGGTTAATACTGGTATACCAACCGGGCTCGGTGGCTCAGACTGTAATCCCAGCACTTTGGGATTGCCTGAGCTCATGGGTTCAAGACCAGCCCGGGCAACTTGGTAAGACCTCATCTCTACAATGAATAAAAAATTTGTCAAGCATGGTAGCACACACCTGTAGTTCCCGCTACTTGGAAGGCTGAGGCGGAAGGATCACCTGAGCCTAGCAGGTTGAGGTTGAAGTGGCTGGAGCATTCCACCGCACTCCAGATTGGGCAACAGAGTGAGACTCTGACTCAAAAAAAAAAAAAAAAAAAAAAAAAGATATAACTAGTTAGCTCATTAATTTGTTGTAAACAAGCCGGGCTCGGTGGCTCAGCCTGTAATCCCGCACCTTTGGGAGGCTGAGGTGAGTGGATTGCCTGAGCCCGCGGGTTCGAGACCCGCCTGGGCAGCGAGACCTCATCTCTACAATAAATCAAAAAATCAGCCGGTGTGGTAGCACGCGCCTGTAATTCCGGCTACTCGGAAGGCTGAGGCGGAAGGATCGCCGGAGCCCAGCAGGTCGAGGCTGCGGTGGCCGGGAGCGGCCACTGCACTCCAGTCTGGGCGACAGAGTGAGACTCCAACTCAAAAAAAAAAAAAAGAATCATCTGGAGGGCTTGTTTCAACATAAATTGCTGGCCTGCGCTCCCAGAGCCTCTCACTCAGTGTGTCTGGGCTAAGAACCAGAATGTGCATTTCCAACAAGTTCCCAAGTGATGCCAACACTCCTATTCTGGACACTGGGTTTGAGAACCATGTTCTAGACCGTGTTCACATTATGGCCTGAGAATATGGTCTGAGGCCCAGACTGGTTATGTATATTTTCCAAGGTCACCCAGCGCCAGGACTGAGACCCGAAGAAACTGATTCCCCGATCGGAGCTCTTTTCCGCTTTTGCTTCCACTCAGTCGGAGGTGTGAGTTCCACCCCCCACCCCACCCGACACAGGGGTCTGCGGCCCCCGGGCAGATCCGCACCTTCATAGCTGTGTGCATGAGCTTGCCCACGTTGGCATAGCAGCCGCTGGGGAGCTGGTTTCCTGCCATCCATTTGAGAGCGACCTGGATGTTCTTGTCATCAATGAAGATGAATTTTCGAGCTTGGCCAAAGCATTTTGTGACAAAGGCTGTCAGCCTACAGGGGCAAAGGGGAAAACAGGGTGTGAAGGGGGATTTCCGGGTGGAGGTACAAGAGTTCTATATTTTTTTTCTGGTGTATGGCTCCCCGAGGGGAGTTGAAGAAACATGACGCTATAGGAGGCCTGGAAAAGAGAGAGGTTCGCGAAAATTATGAGGACCAGAACTGGGGAGGTAGAAGCTCAGGGAGAAGAGGGAAAGGCTTGGGCTAAACAGGAGGCTGAAGCAAACAGCATGAAAGAAGTAAGAGGCCCTGCATGATGACTCACGCCTGTAGTCCCAGCACTTTGGGAGGCCGAGGCAGGAGGATTGCTTGAGCCCGGAAGTTCGAGACCAGCCTGGGCAACATGGCAAGACCTCATTACTAAAAAAATAAAAAATTATCTAGCATGGTGGCTTATGCCTGTAGTCCCAGCTACTCAGGAGGCTGAGGCTGAAGGATCCCTTGAGCCCCGGAGATTGAGGCTGTAGTGAGCGGTGAGCTGTGAGTGTGCTACTGCACTCCAGCCTGGGTTGACAGAGTGAGACTCTGACTCTAAATAAATAGGTAGAAGACTGAGTGCAAGAGGTATGGGACTCGGAGACTGGCAGAGGAGTCGTTCCAGAGGGTTCAGGAATCGTGCTGTGGAGTGCAGAACTCTCTGGGCATTGGGCAATATTACCATGTGTTTCCATTTCCATCCTGCTCCCCGAAGGCGCTGTAGGAGCCGTTGCTGTGTTTGTACATCAGCTCCTTCTGGTACCCTGGGAAGCCAGATGTGGATTCAGATCACAGTGACAACTTCAGAAAAACACCCCTAAGCCTTTCGAGGATTTGGGATGCTTCAGGGGCTGGGACTTCCTCGTGCCCTATCACCCTGTCATAGGCCCTGGGGAGAAGGGTGTCTGAGAAAGATGGAGCCAGCTGGGCACGGTGGCTCATGCCTGTAATCCCAGCACTTTGGAAGGAAGGCTGAGGTGAGAGGATTTCCTAAGTCCAGGGCTTCAAAACCGGCCTGGGCAAATTGGTGAGACCTCGTCTCTACAATCAATCCAAAAATTAGCAGGACCTGGTGGTGCATGCCTGTAGTTCCAGCAACTTGGAAGGCTGAGGTGGAAGGATCACCTGAGCCCAGCAGGCTAAGGCTGCAGTGGCTGTGAGCATGCCACTGCACTCCAGACTGGGTGACAGAGTGAGACTCCGACTCAATCAATCAATCAATTAATCAATCAATCCATAAAGATGGAGCCAACTCACCGATCTCTAAGAAACCCACAGCTCGAGACCGGATGTCCCCTGTCAGCAGCCCTGCCTCCTCCAAGTACTGTAAGACATAGATGATGGGTGCGAACAAGACCATGTTCTGCTCTCCACAGCCCCGGGGCATCTGGACCAGACCGTCTAGGTTCTGTAGGGCTGTGCCCATAACGTCGCCTGGGATCCAAAGGGAGAGTGAGAAAGTGGTGGGAGAGAGAAGGAATGCTTAGGAATTATTATCATTCCCTTAACGAAACACGTATTGGCTATGATTTAGTGAGCCCTAACTATGTGTCCTGGGGAGACAACAGTGAGTCAAATGCAGACTCTACCTTCAAAGAGCTCACAGTCGGAGGGGAGATAGATACAGGACATTACACCTACATTTCACTATAAACGATTTTAACGTAGTGCTGCAATATCATATTGGGTGTGTGTAAGGTGATAGAGGTCACAGAGGGGGACACAGGCCATCGCAGAGAGCTCAGGGCGCTTAAGGAGACGTGTCACTGAGCTGATAAGTGACTTAACCAAACCTACAAGACTTGGACACAATCTCCAAATTCCTCCACTGCCTATAAATTATACATTCCTCACTCTCCAAAGCACCAAGTTCTTCCCAAACACACAATCCTGATACTCTTTATCAAGTACGACCCCTCCATTTACTTCCTAAGCCAGTAAGCTCGAATTTAGTGATCCGTGTCTATCTGCATTTTAACCACTGGGCTCAATTCAAGTCTATAAATATGTCCTGAATGCCAACTGTGTTGCAGGAACCGTACTAGGAACAGAGATGAAAAAGCTGTGGGCCTTGCTTTCCAGGACCCACAATGCAGAGAGGAAGACAGACACAGACGATGAGCTATGGTACAATCAGATGAGAGCTACATCCGAGTTACGAATAAAATGCAGTCAGAACAGAGAAGTGCTGACTCTGAGGAATCCTGGTAGAATGAGAGGGAGTACACTGGGCACAGTGGCTCATGTCTGTAATCTCAGCACTCTGGGAGGAAAAGGCGAGAGGATCGCACGAGTCCAGAAGTTTGAGACCAGCCTGGGCAACTTGGTGACACCTTGTCTCTACAATGAATCAAAAAATTAGCTGGGCATGGTGGCGCACTCCTGTGTTTCTAGCTACTTGGCAGGCTGAGGACCAAGGATCATCTGAGCCCAGCAGGTTGAGTCTTACAGTGGCCATGAGTGTGCCCCTGCACTCCAGCCTGGGTGACAGAGTGAAAACAAAAAAAGAAAAAAAAAGAAAAAAGTGAGGGAGTAAAGAAAGAACCTTGCTTTCCTTGTGCTCTTGCTATGTGTGAGACGCCATATTGGAAACTTATATTTCATTTACTCTCTACACCAATCCTGAGAGATGAGTTATTATCACTGTTTCACAGAAGAAGAAAGAAGGCTCAGAACTGCTCACTAACTTGGTCAGGGCCACACGACTATTTTATGGCAGGTTGGTTATGATTTGCAAGTTCGTGTTTTTCTACTCACTTCCTCTCCTTGCCTAAAAGAGTGAAGTGTGCTGCCAATTGTAGAGGTGGTTGTGTCTTCCCTAAACTAGAGTTCCTCATTGGTTAATAGTTACTAAAAACATTCTGTCTCCCCTTCACACGGTGTATAGACTACTTAAACCCGGGTATGCATCCAACTTCAGTGACCTTAATTTCCTCCTGCCTAGACTACTTTCTGTTTTTAGCTGGAGCACATATCTAATCCCATCTGTTCTGTTACCTACACATTGCATTTTCTCACTGTATAAAATAAGCTCTTCCTGGCCAGGTACAGTGGCTCGTTCCTGTAATCCCAGCACTTTAGGAGGGCAAGGTGGGAGAATTGCTTGGGCCCAGGAGTTTGTAACTAGCCTAAACAACATTGAGAGACCTTGTCTTACACACACACACACACACACACACAAATCAAAAGATTAGCCAGACATGGTAGTGTGCACCCATAGTCCCAGTTACTTGGGAGACAGGCTTCAGAAGGATCCTCTGAGCCCAGGAGAACGAGGCTGCAGTGAGCCGTGATTGTGCCACTGGGCAGGAGTGAGACTCCAGCTCAAATTTTTTTTTTTTAAACTCTTCTTTCTTCATCGCTTCTCCTTTGTTTCCTCTCCTTCCTCTCTGAGCCAAGAATCTGTAGTTGCTTACCCAGGACAGTCACGTAGGCCTTGGTTGAGTCGGGAACAACATCCGCAGGGAGGTCCAGGGAAACGAATTCTGACACCACCTTTCCTGTGAGAGGCAGAGGATAGGTGACTCCACAGAAGGCAGGAATCGTGAGGGTTCTCAGGCCTAAGTTGTGGGACTTTCTCTAGGGCAGGGATTTCTGTACCCTGAGTTTTCTGTGGAATGGAGGCAGATTTTTCTTTAACCTATTTATAGTGATCTTTGCTGAAAATAAATTCCAAGGAGAGTCATACTCTTGCAATCTGTTAGATACTTTCTCTTCTTCAGACTGCCTCTCGGTTAACGGGTCCTGTGAGGGGTGACACCCCAGACTCTCTATTCCTTCTTTTGCCTGTGAAAATCCCCTGTGGCCTAGGGGAATTCTCACCTCCAGCCTCCTTCTGAGTTCACTCACCTTTTGGGCACAGCAATGAGCTGTGTGTCTTCTCCACGAGGACGCCCTCAGGCTGGCATGACGAGACACATGGACAAGGAAAAGCAACAAAGATGAATGTCAGAGCAGGTGGCACTGAAGAAATAGGAAAGGGGGAGGGAATGAGAGCCTGTGTCCGCAGGACTTCCCTCAGAATGGAGAGAAGGGACCTTCTCACTGAAGCCTCAAAGAACTCCAACCTAGGGATGATCCCTTTCTGTAAAATTCTTTCTAAGCAAGGGCAAGAGCTAAAGACAAATTTAGGCAAGTTACAAGAGGCAGGATTGACAATTATAATGTAGTAACCCCAAAGAGAGATCTTGAGTGAAATCTTTACCTATTCCAAAGAAGTCACCCAGAGGTCCAGCAGGGAGAGACACTGGTTTTTTTTTGGTTTTTTTTGAGTTGGAGTCTCACTCTGTCGCCCAGACTGGAGTGCAGGGGCCGCTCCCGGCCACCGCAGCCTCGACCTGCTGGGCTCCAGCGATCCTTCCGCCTCAGCCTTCCGAGTAGCCAGAATTACAGGCATGTGCTACCACGCCCAGCTGATTTTTTGATTTGTTGTAGAGATGAGGTCTCGCTGCCCAGGCAGGTCTCGAACCCGCGGGCTCAGGCAATCCACTCACCTCAGCCTCCCAAAGGTGCGGGATTATAGGCTGAGCCACCGAGCCCGGCTGCGACACTGGTTTTTTAAAACTTACAGGAAGGCACTGATGGCGCTAGGTGGGTGAAGAATCCACACCTTGGGGCAGTACAGTAAGCAGTTTTATAATCAAAGCGATCAAATTAATTACTCAAATTCCTATCCAGTGTTTACAATTACATTGATTAAGAGTGCCAACTACATTGCTTTACAGCTTTGCTTGGTCACCTGCTTTTCACTCAACACTGGAAATATGCATACCTTTCAGAGACCAGACTTGGCCAGAGGCCGCTCCCTGAGGGAGACGGGAAATAAAGGGGGACCCAGAAAAACCCAGAATTATATTTTGGAGGGCAGGCCCTTGTAATACCAGCTTTTCCTACCAGGTTGGTGCTCTAGGAACCCATCGGCATCAGTGCACCAGCTAGCATTGTTGTGAGAGGCTGAGTCATGTTTCAGTGATTTTTTTTGTTGGGGTGAGATTCTTTCAACATGTTTGCCCATTTCAAAATTTACAAGCGCACCTGCCCACACCAGGGCTGAGTGTTCAGCAATTTTTGAGCAAGAACGGCATGCCTCCTGTGCCCCACCCTCCCTCTTCACCGGATCTCAACCAGAGCAACATGAAAAAAGTTCTCAGGGGGAATATTTTGCCGATGTGGAAGAGGCGAAACGGCAGAAGCACTAAGAGACATCAAAATTGACGAGTTCAAAAAGTATTCTGAGCACTAGAAAAAGCGTCTCGATGGGTATGTTGTAGCCAATGGAGAGTACTTGGAAGGTGACTGAAGTTTAAATATTTAAAAAATACATCATTTTTATAAATAAATTCTGGGTTTTTGGGGGGTCTCCCCTCATATGTTCAGACAATACCCTGCAACAATTGGTTCCTGATGGGATTTTTTTAAAAAGCAACTAAGATGACGTTACGGATTTTTCATGAGAGAAACGAACATTCATGGAGTGTATGCGACATGTCAGGCTTTGTGTTAGGCACCTTCACAGGCCACTGGCATGGGTTGGGCACAGCTTAGGGGCTAAGGAAGAAGAAAGCTGAAGCCGCCTGACTGGAGTGAAGTAAGGCTGCGGTGAGAAACTAGCAGGTATAGCAAGACACTGCGCATCCTTGGGCTGTTTGCCAGGACTCAGCAAACTCACCTTGACAAGAACAGGTTTGATGAGTGTGTCACTCCTGCCCTTTTGGGGAACAAACCCCTTCTGGCCCCCACAGAGTTCATTGCTGTCCAGAATCTTAGTACTAACAGTAAAGTTAACACGACCTGAGGAGAAAAAAGGTGAAGACAAGCCATTAGCCCTCTTGCTGGAGGTGCCAGTGAGGGCTTTTCCGCTTTTGATCAGTGTTTATTTTATTTTATTTTTGAGTTGGAGTCTCTCTCTGTCGCCCAAGCTGAAGTGCAGTGGCACACTCATGTCCACCCCAGCATCGATCTGCTGGACTCTGGTGATCCTTCCGCCTCAGCCTTCCAAGTAGCCAGAACTGCAGGCGCGCACTAGGCAAGTGTTTTTCATTGTTGTTGTTGTTTTTGAGTTGGGTCTCACTCTGTCGCCCAGACTGGAGTGCAGTGGCATGCTCCTGGCCACCACAGCCTCGACCTGCTGGGCTCCGGTGATCCTTCCGCCTCAGCCTTCCAAGTAGCTGGAACTATAGGCGCGTGTTACCACGCCCGGCTAGTTTTTGATTTATTGTAGAGACAAGGTCTCGCCAGGTTGCCATGGCAGGTCTCGAACTCACGGGCTCAGGCAATCCACTCACCTCAGCCTCCCAAAGCCCAGGATTACAGGCTGAGCCACCGAGCCCAGCCGACAAGTGTTTCTTAAGCTTTAAAGGCACACAAACTACAATGCAAACTCTGATCTGTAGCCCTGGGGTGGTGCCTATATTCTGTATTTCCACCAAGCTCCCAGGTGATGCTAGTGATGCGATCTAGTATGGTAAGTAGCCTCGGGTATCCTGATACTTACATCTTTGTATAACACCCTCCCAGTGACTGTGAGTTGGATTGACTCGCATCTAATGACGAGGATAGGGTAAAAGTAAGAGATGTCTCAGCCTGGGCAACATAGCGAGACCTCATCTCTACAAAAAATAAAAAAATTAGCCGGATGTGGTGGCATGCATCTGTTGTCCCAGCTACTTGGGAGGCTGAGGCAGAAGGATCACCTGAGCCCACGAGGTTGAGGCTGCGGTGCATGGTGATTATGCCACTGAACTCCAGTCTGAGTGACAGAACGAGACTCGGACTCAAAAGAAGAAAAGTCAGAGGGAGCAGGCAAAAGCAAAGCAAATGCAGTCGAGGAAAGGATAGAGTTCATCACGGAGATTTCACTCCGCACTTTCCTCACCCATCGCCGCTTTCCTTCCTTACCCAGTTTGATAGCTGTGATATTCCAGTGGAAGGTTTTTGCCTCCTCAGCACAGAGACATCTGGAGGCCTGAGACTCTGCCTGAGACTCCACCTGGTACTCATCTGACTTAGCTAGGTTAGTCTGAACCTGAAGAGAGTATTCAAGAGACAGGGTGTGAGCAAAAAAGACAGCACTCAGGGGCCTAGGGAGCTTGGGGGCTGAGATGCCAACATCTCATCTCCTTCCCAGGGAAAACCCGGTATGCTACCAAATCAGGAACAAGCTGGGGGGTGGGTGGGTTCCAGGACTGACAGCTGCTTCCTGTATGCCCCGTTCTCACCCTGATGCAGTCCTTCAGATAGTTGAAGATAGTGGCAGTCAGACGAAAGGATTCCCCACGAACTACTGAGTACGGGAGAGTCAGGTCAACAAAGAACGGCTTGAAAGCAGTTAGTCCAGCAGTGGGCGAGAGACCAAAGCCTCTGGATGGAGAGGTGCAGAAAGTTATAGCCTTCCACTCGGTGATGGCATCAGGAACCGTGACAGGGACCACCTCCTTCCCAGAGTGACTGTGAGAACACGAGAACCCGCGTGAGGCAGAGGCGCCGGGAGGAGAGCTTATGGGAATTAAGCTACAAATTCTGCTACAGAAGTGCGTTTTGTGGTTGTGTAGGGAAAAGTAAAGAGGTAAGGGAGCCGAGGGCACATGCAAATCCCAGGTGAATCCTCAGGTGAGGAAGGGTGTCCACATATGGGAGAAGGGGGCGTGCAGAGGGCTACGTATGGATGGGGACACTTGTGGACACACGTATCAGAAAGAGAGGCCAGTGCCCTCTGCATCTGTGAGGATGTGTGTTCTGGTGGTGTATCTAAGTGAGCACATAAGCAGTGGGCAATAACTTATGTCAATATGTGCCCCTCAGTTTGTGTGGATCTCAGGCCGGATGCAGTGGCTCACACCTGCAATCCCAGCACTTTGGGAGACCGGGGCTGGAGGATTGTTGAGCTTAGGGATTTGAGACCAGCCTAGCCAACATAGTCTCTACAAAAAAATGAGCCAGGCATGGTGGTACACACCTGTAGTCCCAGAGATTTTGGAGGCTGAGGCGGAAGGATCACCTGAGCCCAGGAGGTTGAGACCACAATGAGTCATAATGATGGTCACTATTCTTCAGCCTGGGTGAGTTAGACCTCACTTCCATAAAAAATTGTGTGTATCTAGAATGAGAATGCGCAGTCTGCACTGTGTGAATATGAAGACGTGTGAATTTTTTTTTTTTTAGTTGGAGTCTCACTCTGTCGCCCAGGCTGGAGTATAGTGGCACACTCATGGCCACCTCAGCCTCAACCTGCTGGGCTTAGGTGATCCTTCAGCCTCAGCCTTCCATGTAGCTGGAACTACAGGCATGTGCCACCACGCCCATCTAATTTTTTGATTTACTGTAGAGATGAGGGCTCACCAAATTGTCCAGGCTGGCCTTGAACCCATGGGCTCAGGTAATCCTCTCACCTTGGTCTCCCAAAGTGCTGGGATTATAGGCGTGAGCTACTAGGCCTGCCCAGGAATTTTTTTTAAGTGATTATATATGATTGTATAAGAATTCAGGGAAAGAAACACGTTCCCATACCCCAGCAACCTTTCTTGGCTTTAGACTTAGATCCACTAGGACTGATCTGATTCTGAGTTTTCTCTGTACCATAAAATCTCATGTCCTTTTGAGTCATTACTTACCCAACAGGAACCAGATCCCAGAGCCAGGTCTCTGGGAAGTACTGGCGGGCCTGAGAATTTTCTATTGGAAGCGATGAAGATGACGACTGAGGAGCCTCTGGACGAACACGACTCCCTCCTGGCGAGACCAAGAACATGAGCATTTTGGAAAACAGAAGGCCTCGGTTGGGACATGAACTGAGGTGGAGGGGCCGCTAGAAAGAAATTCAGAGGGAAGCAGAGGGCATCCAGTCAGACAAGGAAGAAGGACCAGAGAACTGACTAGTCACAAAGGTCATCGGGGAAGTGGCGGACAAGCAAGTCTGGCCAGGGAATGAAAGATATGGGCTTCAGGCTCCATAAGCTGCCCCAGAGCGAAAACCCTTGGGGAAGCTCCAGCCTCTGTGACCCACAACCATTAGCATTCTGAGGCTAGAGGTTCCGTGCAAGAACAGAAGGCAAAGAGGGGGTTTTCAGCGTTCGAAGACGCTAAACACCTCAGAGAACCCACAGACCGCAGCGGTGGTTTACCTCCGCCCATGGCGGTGCTGTACTTGGGAGATGGGTGACCGCAGTCTACTGGCTTCTTGATTTTGGCATTGGATAGTATTTTCAGGCCCATACCCTGAAAGGCACCAGAGAGACCAGAGAAAGAAGTGTTAAGGTGGTCCCTGCCCCTCTACAAGGGCTACTGCCCAGGAATCCCACCCTCAAAGGACTGAAACAAAACATTCTTTTATTATTGGTGATACTAGTAACCATTACCCAGTACTCAGCCATCAAGATTGGTTCACTTCTGTTCCAGCTGGTAAGAAAGGCTTTAAGTTAAACTTAGTTCATCATTGAACACATTGAACACTTCTTCCAAATGTTAGTCACTGTGTGTCCTTATTATTTGACTTACACACTGAACTTTCTGAGGGCAGGGACCATATCAACTTAATCAATTCAACAAAAATACAATGGGCATTATAAGAGGTCAGGCTTCAAAACCAGCCCAGGCAACTTGGTGAGACCTCCTCTCTACAATAAAATAAAAAATAGCCGGGTGTGGTAGCATGCGCCTGTAGTTCCGGGCTACTCGGAAGGCTGAGGCGGAAGGATTGCTGGAGCCCAGAAGGTCGATGCTGGGGTGGCCATGAGCGTGCGTGCCACTGCACTGCAGCCTGGGCGAAGGAGTAAGACTCCAACTCAAAAAAAAAAAAAAAAAAAAAAAAGAGGTCAGGCATAAGAAATAATACAAAGATAAACAGGACCTGGTTCCTGACCTCAGAGACCTCCTGCTTAGACTTGGGTCACAGAACGTTCCAAATTCTGGCTCATAGAATAGATGCAACATGTTCTTTATAAGAGTGATAAGAGACCTCTGGTCTACCTTCCCTAACTTTCCTTCTTGACTGTTCCCATGGGGACCACAGAAAGAGGATGACCGGGTCTACAGTTTCTCACCGTGTTCTCCTCCAATGCTGGGCGTCTTCCAGCACAAGGGCAAAAGAGGCCACCATACATGTCAGAAGCTTCTTTCTGGATTTGGTTCCTGTCCATGCCCATGTGAACCTCTCTGCTTTCTTAGACGTGGGCTTTCCTTTGCCGCTGCCCCCACTGCCCTTGTTTCCATAAGAACAAAACGGGTAAGAACATCTACCTGGAAGAAACTGAAGAGGTCCACGCCTGCAGAGAACCAGGGCCTCCAGATCATGGAACGCTGGCTTGAACGCCCTTCAGGCACGGGATCCACGAGGGGCTGAGGGGAGTCCCACGGGCCGGACGCTGGACACTCATCGTATTCAGCCACTTGATAGGGGTACTGACCATACCAGAATGGAAACATCCCATAGACCTGAGGTCAGAGGGGAGAGGACACAGTGTTGGCACTGCGACAGCAGCGGAGAAACTTCGCTCAGAGTTTGGGGCTGCAGTTCGCTACGCCTGCATTATTTCTCTTCATCACTCCAGAAACAACTTTCTGTTTATTGCATCATAACCACCCTCCTTACTTTTTAAAAATTTTAACCTCTATCTCACCTTTTTCTCCTAATCCTAGCTTCCATGGCATTTTCTTTCCTTATTCCTACATTCACAATAACCATGTCCTTCTCGTTCTCTCATTCTTCTCATTCCATCATCCATCATTTCTTTTTTCTTTCTTTCTTTCTTTTTTTTTTGAGTTGGAGTCTCACCCTGTCGCCCAGACTGGAGTGCAATGGCACACTCCCGGCCACCGCAGCCTCAACCTGCTGG
>NW_007087918.1:45450-49303 GCF_000164805.1 Carlito syrichta
CCTGCTGGGCTCCGGCGATCCTTCCGCCTCAGCCTTCCGAGTAGCCGGAATTACAGGCATGCCCGGCTGATTTTTTGATTTACTGTAGAGATGAGGTCTCGCTGCCCCAGGTGGGTCTCGAACCCACGGGCTCAGGCAATCCACTCACCTCAGCCTCCCAAAGCGTGGGGTTACAGTCTGAGCCCCCGAGCCTGGCTTTTTTTTTTTTTTTTTTTTGGAGACAGGATTTTGCTCTGTCATCCAGGGAAGTGCAGTAGCATAATCATAGTTCACTGAAGCCTTGAACTGGGCTCAAGTGATTCTCCCACCTCAGTGCCCCAAGCAGCTAGGACTACAGGTGAGTGTCCCCACACCCGGCTATGAATTAAATTTTTTTTGTAGAGACAAGGTCTTGCTATGTTGCCCAGGTTGATCTCGATCTCCTGGCCTCAAGCCATCTTCCCACCTCAGCCTCCCAAAGTGCTGGGATTACAGACATGAGCCACCGCACCCAGCCTTATACCATAATTTCTGTGTATGTTTCTACACCAGCTTTTCTGCCACCTTATGGCAATACATTATTTTCCTATAATATCCTCTCCACTTCCTGAAACCTCCTTCCTATTCTGACACCGTCAAATCGTCTTCTCTGTGGCCTCCCTCTTCCCACCACATCGGCAGACGACTCACAGAGCTGTTGCTCAGCTCTCTCTCTGGCCTAAGCAGTAGGACACTCTCATCCACGGCCCGGACTGCACACAGGGACCCGGGAGCTGCCTGCAGCTGCAGCTCCACGTCTGCTCCTGGAAGCTCCTGGGATGGTGAGAAGTCGAGGGAAACCTGGGGAAGGGAAAGGCGCAACTTGGGGGGTCAGGTCAGGCTGGAGAGGAGAGGAAACAACGCGATTTGGACCACCCGCCGATGTTCTCTGGCCGGGGGAGCCAGCCCAGCCCTCCACTCTTGTACTTGTGTTTCTTTGTAAAGTCTTGCTCTTGAGGACTCATATGTTATGACAGAGTTGGGAAACATGAACAGCCCCGTAGAAGGATATCGAAAGCTTGAAGACAAAAAAATAGAAAGAGAACATGTGGGATAGCTATAAAGAACACGTGGCTTTCCAGTAAGCCTTCTTAAAAAGAAGTGGAAAAGAGGTAGAGCCCAATGTAAATCTAGAACACCAAAGATGTCAATCCATCATGGCACCCAATGTCCAGAGTACCTTATTTCTCTGGCCCGCCTCGTCTCCAGGTTCAGCACACACAAGACCTTCCTCTATGCCCAACTCTTGTCGCCACCTTCCTTGAAAGCCATCTTACCTGATTGTCAAAGCACATCTCGACTGAGAAGTGAATTTTGTCAGCTATGACACCTCCACTGGGGAAAATGGTGTAGATCACCAGGGAAGGATCAGGGGCTAGTCTGGAAGTGAAGGTCAGGGAGAGTGAGAAGGAGCCTTTCAGTCCTGGAAGAGAAGAGGGAATGTGCAGGGGAGTGACAATGCACATTCACCTACCCGCAGCTCTCACTGAATATTTGCCCTTCTCATTGGGCCAGCACTGGTGGTATCGCAAGTGACTTCCCATTTTTATATTCTCCTGGGGTTATTGCTAGTGTTCTGTTCTCGTTGCTTCTGTAACAGTATATGAACTGAGTTTTTAACAATTTTCTTTTTTTTTTTTTTGAGTCGGAGTCTCACTCAGTCGCCCAGACTGGAGGGCAGTGGCCGCTCCCGGCCACCACAGCCTCGCGTGCTGGGCTCCGGCGATCTTCCGCCTCAGCCTTCCGAGTAGCCAGAATTACAGGCATGCGCTACCACGCCCAGCTGATTTTTTGATTTATTGTAGAGATGAGGTCTCGCTTGCCCAGGCAGGTCTCGAACCCACGGGCTCAGGCAATCCACTCACCTCAGCCTCCCAAAGGCGCGGGATGACAGGCTGAGCCACTGAGCCTGGCTAGCAATTTTTTAAAAACTATTTTGTAGAGACGGAGTCTTGCTACATTGACTGGCCTGGTCTTGAACTCCTGGCCTCAAGCAAGCCTCCCGCCTCAGCTTCCCAAAGTGCTGGGATTACAGGCAGGAACCACTATGCCCGGCCCATACAAACTGTTTTCTGGAAGCTTCAAATATCCTTTACTCTTCCAAGAGAAGCATATACACTCACCTTTCTTCTTAGACTTCAGGCGTTTCTGTCCCTCCATCTCCAATTTCCCTTTCCCTATTAACTAAAGAAGAAAAGAAAAGAGTCAACCACATAGAAGTGATGGTCATTTCGCCTTGGCCCTAATTCTGGAGCTTCTCTGCATCCCTCCAACCGGAGAGGCTCCTTTCACAGTTCCAGGGTCTGGGGCAAGAATTCACGCAGCATCCATTAGCTTGACAAATGCCGGGTAGAGCCAGCCAATCCTGATGACCTCCAGTTGAGGTCTAGCTGAGAACCACAGGGGTGGGAAGGGAGGGTCTGAAAGCATAGACAAGATTCCTCACAGTGGATAGCTGTCCTCCCTTTAAAAAAAAAAAATTTCCGCCGGGCTTGGTGGCTCAGCCAGTAATCCCGCGCCTTTGGGAGGCTGAGGTGAGTGGATTGCCTGAGCCCGCGCGTTCGAGACCCACCTGGGCAACTTGACGAGACCTCATCTCTACAACAAATCAAAAAATTAACTGGGTGTGTTGGCAGGCGTCTGTAGTTCTAGCTACTCAGAAGGCTGAGGCGAAAGGATCGCTGGAGCCCAGCAGGTCGAGGTTGCAGTGGTCGGGAGCTGCCACTGCACTCCAGTCTGGGTGACAGAATGAGACTCCAACTCAATAAATAAATACATGAATAAATAAATAAATAAATAAATATTGAACAGTGAAACACAGATGAAATTTATCCTGCATTCCATCCCTTCCTCACCCTCGCATCCACCCACTTCTCTTTCTTTTCTTTTTTTTTTTCTTTCTTTTTTTTTTAGAAAGCAGGATTTATTGAGAGGACAGAAAAGAAAAGCTCCCAGAGTGGGAGGGGGCCTGAAGGGCTACCCTCTTTTTTTCCAGCCCTGTCCAGCCACATTTTTCTCAGTTAATTCCTTTTTCTTTTCTTTTCTTTTTTTTTTTTTTTTTTTTGAGTCAGGGTCTCACTCTGATGCCCAGGCTGGAGTGCAGTGGCACAATCATGGCTCACTCAAGCCTCCATCTCCTGGGCTCAGGTGATCCTTCAGCCTCAGCTCCCTGAGTAGCTGGGGCTACAGGTGTGCGCCACCACACCCTACTAACTTTTTTATTTTTTGTAGAGACAAGGTCTCACTATGTTGCCTAGGATGGTCTCAAACTCCTGGGCTCAAGCAATCCTCCCACCTCTCAGCCTTCCAAAGTGCTGGGACTGCAGGTATGAGCTATCAGACCCAGCCTTAATTCCTAATTTTATTTTCCCACACAATTTTCCTGGGTTCTTGTTCAAAAATCTCTTTATTCCTCAATTCTGTCTGTCTACACTGTCATTCACCTGCCCCTCGCCACACGTGAATACTGAACACTTGAAGTGTGTCTAGTCCAAACTGAGCTATGCTTTGAGTGTAAAGTACATACTGAATTTCAAATACTTAGCTGAAATTTTTAAATGTAAAATATTCATTTTGTTGGTATTGATTTCATGTTGAAATGATAACATTTTGGATATACTGGGCTAAATAAAAATATTTTCAAAATTAATTTCCCCTGTCCTTTTTTTTTATTATTATTATTTTTTTTTTTTTTTGAGTTGGAATCTCACTCGGTCGCCCAGACTGGAGTGCAGTGGCCGCTCCCGGCCACCGCAGCCTCGACCTGCTGGGCTCCGGCGATCCTTCCGCCTCACCCTTCCGAGTAACTGGAACTACAGGTGCGGGCTACCACGCC
>NW_007087918.1:49323-50490 GCF_000164805.1 Carlito syrichta
GGGTCTCAAACCCGCAGGCTCAGGCAATCTACTCACCTCAGCCTCCCAAAGGCGCAGGATTACAGGCTGAACCACCGGGCCCGGCTATTTTTTTTTATGTGGTTTCTAAAACTTTTGAAATTGTCTATGCGTCCTGCCTTTTATATCTCCACCTAGACCGTCTATCCACCCTCTCTGATGCCGTTCCTCATTCCTTCCCCACCACTCTCGCCAGTTCCTGATTTCCAGTCTCACATAATAGGAGACAATGACTTCCTGGTCAGGACTTGCATCCTCTGGATCAATGTAGTAATCCACCAGCACGTCCTGGGGCTGGCCACATCTCAAGAGGCCATGGAGCGGGTGGATGCCAAGAAAGCTGTGGGTTGGGTTATGGAAGGGCTGCAGGTGCAGGAAGGCATTTTGGTAGTAATGAGGCACTTGTTCTGGGTTATACACGAAGTCTTCCATCTGGAACTTGCCCTGAGAGAAAAAAGAAGAGAACGAAGTCCTTTTAGCATGCTCTTTAACCATATTAACCCCACGGACCTGTTATGGTTTTCAAGCAGAAGGTCCAGCCTGAGCAGAACTAGATTTGCCATTTGACTAATGACGCTGCAGGGCTCTCCACTCACACAGGCTCCTTCCAAGGTTCTGTGGCATTAGGAAGGGCCCTGAGGTCACGGTGATATTGTTTTGAGACTGGGCACGGTGGCCTACGCCTGGAATCTCTGCACTTTGGGAGGTCGAGGCAGGAGGAATCTTCCTGTCTAAAAACGGCATGTGACTAATAGGGATTCAGCCAAGAATATGTGAGAGATCCATAAAAGTGGTTGTGTGCAGCAACATTTTGGTAGTAGGAGAGTGACAGAAAAGCTAAATTAATGGGAAACTGTGGGTAATATACTTTCACAGACCGAGGCCTGGTGACAGAGAAGCACGACTTAGATTATACAGAAATCAAAGATTTAGTATAGAGGATAATAAGATTGAAAAATAAATATTTCTGAGTAGAGTGACTGAGTGATGCTTAAAGGAATAGTCAAATTACCCACAAGACAAATAGCATGTGTTTGTTTAAGAAGTGTGTTTGAAGTTGGGCTCGGTGGCTCAGCCTGTAAACCCATGCTTTGGGAGGCCAAGGTGAGTAGATTGCCTGAGCCCACGGGTTCGAGACCCGCCTGGGCA
>NW_007087918.1:50510-58101 GCF_000164805.1 Carlito syrichta
AGCAGGTCGAGGCTGCAGTGGCAGGAAGCGTGCCACTGCACTCCAGTCTGGGCGACAGAGTGAGACTCCAACTCAAAAAAAAAAAAAAAAAGGAGTGTGTTTGAAGGATTGCATTCATGGCTTCAATTCTTTATGCCCCTACCCTGTATCAACAACCTCTACCATGTTGTAATCTTATAGTCCCCTCTGAGTCTGACCATGGACCCACCATGTGACTCGTTGTGAAAGGGATGTTAGCTTACGCAACTTAAATAGAGGCTTGGAAAAGCTCTGTACATCAGCTTTTGCTCTCACACCTCATCAATGCCATGAGAAGATATCTGGGCTAGCTGGCTGGATCATGAGAGTCACATGGAACACCAGCTTCCAGCTCACGGATTCACAGATGTGGCGGAAAGTCCACCAGGATGGTCAGGACTACCTAACTGATTGCCCCAGATGCATGAACGAATGCCTTCTGTTGCATGATACGGAAGTTTTGCTGCTGTTTGTTGAGCTGCATTGTTGTGGCAGTTGATACAAGTAGCCTTCCTTATAGGTGATCTAGAATCTAGAGTTCTCTTGTTTGCCAGTTTTATAAGTAATGGGGGAAGGGGAAAGGGGAAAGAGAAAGAAAAATACTTGACTGAAACACCTTTCTCTCTCCTAACTTTATATAGAAGATTAGATAGAGATGGGGATAAATTAGATGAATTAGTGGAAATAGTAGGCTTCATTCAAAGGTTATTTATTTGATTGATATTAAAAGCAGAAAGGATCGCTGGGTTCGGTGGCTCAGCCTGTAATCCTGCGCTTTGGGAGGCTGAGGTGAGTGGATTGCCTGAGCCCATGGGTTCGAGACCCGCCCAGGTAACTTGGCGAGACCTCATCTCTACAATAAATCAAAAATTAGCTGGGCGTGGTAGCGCGTGCCAGTAGTTCCAGGTACTCGGAAGGCTGAGGCGGAAGGATCGCCAGAGCCCAGCAGGTCGAGGCTGTGGTGGCCGGGAGCGGCCACTGCACTCCAGTCTGGGCGACGGAGTGAAACTCCAACTCAAAAAAAAAAATCAGAAAGGATCTAATAAAACTTTCTATCAACAGGGGATAAGGACAGGTGAGTGAGAGAAGAGGATAAGAAAACTTAAGCTGGACGCAGTGGCGTACGTCTGTAATCCTAGCACTTTGGGAGACAGAGATAGAAGGATTTCTTGAACCCAGGAGTTCAAGATCAGCCTAGGCAACATAGCAAAACCTCATCTCTAAAAAAAAAAAAAAAATCCAAAAATTAACTGGTGTGGTGGTGCATGCCTGTGGTTCTTGGAAGACTGAGGCAGAAGAATCACTGAGCCCAGCAGGTTAAGGCTGCAGTGGCTGTGAGTATACTGCTGCACTCTAGCCTGGTCAACAGAGTGAGATTCCAACTCAAAAAAAATTTAGCTTAAAAAGAAACAGGAAAACGTTGAAGTTTTCCTTCGGAGAAACCTTTCCCTCCAGGAAGCTGGTCCTCCCCAAGGCTTACCTCCAGAGAAACGTCTGTCCCATTCCAACTGGATGTATCCAACTTGAAGGAAGCAAGACCATCATTGTCAGTAACGAAGGTCTGATGGATCGTTCCACTTGTGCCATAAATCACCAGAAACACTGGACGGTCCTTGAGAAGGGAGCCATCATGGCCTCTAACTCTTATCTGAGGGGTGAAAGTCATTAGGGCATTAGAATTGGGTTTGGAGTAGGCTTGAGTGTGAGGCACAGTGAAGTAATAACAGAAAATCTCAGAATACATCCCAGGACAGAGTCCCGAAAAAGGCAGATGAGATTCAAACATTTGAAACTAGGATCTATGAGGATCTGAGAAACAAGCAGAAGGACCAGCCTGAGCAGAACGAGATTTGCCATTTGGCTAATGATGCTGCAGGGCTCTCCACTCGCACAGGCTCCTTCCAAGGTTCTGAGGCATTAGGAAGGGCCCTGAGGTCACAGTGATATTGTTTTGGGACTGGGCACGATGGCCCACACCTGTAATCTCTTCACATTGGGAGGTCGAGGCAGGAGGATTGCTTAAGCCCAAGAGTTCGAGACCAGCCTGGGCAACATAGTGAGACCTTATCTCTACCAAAAAATCAAAAAATTAGTTGGGCATGGTGGTGCACACCTGTATTCCCAGCTACTCGGGAGGTTGAGGCAGAAGGATCACCTGAGTCCAGGAGGTAAAGCCTGCAGTGAGCTGTGAGCTGTGATCATGCCATTGCACTACAGCCTGGGCAACAAGATAAGATCCTGAATGAGTCAGAGTCTTACTCTGTTGCCCAGGCCAGAGTGCAGTGGCATGCTCATGGTCACCACAGTCTTGACCTGCTGGGCTCAGGTGATTCTTCCGTCTCAGCCTTCCAAGTAGCTGCAACTACAGGCATGCGCCACCATATCCAGCTCATTTTTTGATTTATTGTAGAGATGAGGTTTCACCAAATTGCCCAAGCTGGTCTCAAATCCCTGGGCTCAGGCAATCCTCTCGCCTCAGTCTCCCAAAGTGCTGGGATTAGATGCGCCTGGCACTTTCTTTTTCTTAAAGAGAGCCTCTTTCTCCTCCCAAATTGTATAATCCTTAGACTCAAAAAAAAAAAAACAAAAAACAACTGGAACTACCCTTGACCTAGAGAAAAGATAGTAAGATATCTAGGAATAAATTCATCTAAATGTATACAATATTACTGTGTAGACCAGTTGTGTGGGAAGTAAAGAAAGACAAGTTGAAAGAGGAAGGATTCAGTTTGATATCAGGAAGAAGATACTAACAGGAAAATTTTAAAACTCTAAAGAAAATGTTTAAGGAGCTGTCGTCAATGGCTCTCTGTTCAAAAAAGTTGGATATTAACCTCGCCTAGATGCAGGAGCCCAGGTTAGGTGATTTCTCTAGAAATCTTGCAGCTCTTACATTCAAAGATTTGGACACTAGAATGAGACCCTGGCATGAAGAAGGGTCCCGAGGTCACATTAATTAATATTCAAGACACATCTCAAGTGAGACTGAGGGCAGCACAGCACGAAGAGTTAAGAAGCCCCGTATGCAGGCTTCCTGAATTTGGCCATAGTTACCACTTATTAGCTGTATGACCTTGAGAAACACCACTCATCCTCTCTTGCCTCAGTCTCCTCATCATAAACAAATAAATAAATACTCATAAATAAGTGAATACATGGAAAATGCTTGGGACAATGCTCAGTGAGCTATTTTTATATGGCTACAGGAAGGAGGCAAAAGTGGATAGTTAAACCTTTCTTGTCTACGCAGAGACAAGTCTTCACATACCTTCCCATTGAAGGGGAAATTGGGGTAATAAAAATTATTGGTGTCTTCAAAAGTCATTGATCCCATCTGTGATGAAATGTAGATATCCTGAGTGGTATTGGCCGCCACTCCTGCAGAGGAAAACCAGGTGTATAGTGATCTAACCACCCGATACCCTCATCTTCATGTTTAACATCAAATCCCAGGGAGAATGGTGATACTGGAAATATGAAGTAGAATGTGTTTCTAGCCAAAGATCCAAAGCAACTTATCCTTTCCAAACTTTTGGAGAAGTTGGAAGTATAGGTCATATTTCCTATAGATGGCAGGGTGGAGTCTGGCATTTCCCCATGACTAGTAACTAGGAACAGGATTACCTCCCAAACCAAACACTCATGAGGGTAGGTCTCGAACCCTTGAGTAAATCTGTCCCCGAGACAGCCTTTTTCTTTCTCTGTCTCTCTTTTTTTTTTAATGACAAGGTCTCACTCTGTCACCCAGGATGGAATGTAGTGGTGCAATCATAGCTCACTACACCATCCCAAGTGGCTGGGACTATAAGGCACCCGCCATCACACCCAGCTAATTTTAAAAATTTTTTAGAGACTGAAACTTGCTATGTTGCCCAGGCTGGTCTCACAATCCTGACCTCTTCCTGCCATGGCCTTCTAAAATGCTGGGATTACAGGTGTGAGCCACCACACCTGGACTCTTTCTCTTCTCTTAAAAGAGCCAAGAAGTACCACCACTTACCTGTCCCTTCCTCCACCACAGTAGCTACAATATTGATGTTGTGGTTGTACATATATCCAGTGAGGTTAAAGGTGGCCATGTCCACAGATGCTGAGAAGCATCCTGTTTTGTCAGTCTAGTAAGGTAATCAGAGAGAGAGAGAATGAGGAATCGAATTTCTACTTTCATTTCATAATGCACTGTAGAAGAAAATAATTTATCCCTATACCCCATATCTTTTTTTTTTTTTTTGAGTTGGAGTCTCACTCACGGTCACCACAGCCTTGACCTGCTGGGCTCAGGTGATCCTTCCGCCTCAGCCCTCCAAGTAGCTGGAACTACGGACATGTGCCACTACGCACGGCTAATTTTTTGATTTATTGTAGAGACAAGGTCTCACGAAGTTGCCCAGGCTGGTCTCAAAGCCCTGCGCTCAGGCAATCCTCTTGCCTTGGCCTCCCAATGTGTTGGGATTATAGACTTGAGCCACTGCACCAGGCAGTATACTCCATATCTTTAAGAGAGAAAAATGCTCCTATAACATGCTCCTATAACACTCGCACATATATAATCATAACGTGATGTTGAAGTGCTAAGATTTGAGAAGGGGAAAAAGAGCCAACTGCAGAACTGGAAAAGTATATCTTACAAAGGTTTAGGCTAATTTCTTGAATACAAGACAGACTCTGAAAGACCATTCATCCAGGATGAAGAACACCGCTCTGTTCTTCGGAACTGGGATAACGATCTTGTGAAATGCGTTCTACTTCGGGCTTGTAACCGCTTTTCTACATTGGTGTTTACGTCCTCTTGGAGACAGGTGGCAAATTTCTACATCCCGCTCACTTGCCTGTCCAGAGAGGTTCCTGCACTTGTCAGGCAGCTGTTCCCGTGCTCTGTCTCGATGCCAGTACGGATACGCCTTCTGACACACGGATGCCTGCACTGCCCCCAGCACAGGTTTTCCATAGGTGTACCTAGCCAAGGAAAGCGTGAACGGTCAGAGCTGGGAGGTTCTGCCTGAAAATCCAGCTCTCTTTCTTCAAACACCGCTTTCTCTTCTTTCCCACTAGCCTCTGAACATGTTCTGACAGTCCTGCCTTCTTCTCTCTGTGTTTCCTGCTTCACCCAGAGCCTTAGAATATTGCCATCACACAATAAGCACCATCCTAAGGAAAGTAACCGTATCTTTCTTTCTCTTGATTCCTATTTCTCCATGGGATTCAAGATTGCGTTCTGCATAAAGGAGAGAGTATATCAATCATACTGAGTGGACAAGGGGAAGGAAGGGCAGAAACACCATCATAACGTGTTCTTGGGTAAGTCACGACTCTGAACTACTTAAGATATCCCAGGGTTTTGTTTTGTTTTGCTTTTTGAGCAGGAGTCTCATTCTGTCTCCCAGGCTGAAGCGCAGTGGCACGCTCATGGCTTACCACCGCCTTGACCTCCTGGGCTCCAGTGATCCTCCCGCCTCAGCCTCCCGAGTAGCTCGAACTACAGGCACACTCTGCTGATTTTTTATTTTTCGTCGAGATGAAGTCTCACTATGTTGCCCAGGCTGGTCTCCAACGCCTGGGCTCAAGCGACCCTCCCGCCTCAGCCGCCCAAACTGCTAGGATTACAGACATAAGCCGCTGTGCGTGGTCAAAACATCCCAGGTTTTGGCCTATCCCCCACCCAAACCCTCTCCCATCATTTCTCTCAGTACAGCTTTAATTTCCACCAGATCCAGAGCTTCTACTCTTACCTACAACAAATTTTCACTAGGAAAGATTCCTCCACCACGGATAGCTGCTTGGGGTCCACCACTTCCACCTTGAACTTCGGCAGCACTGGCGAGAGCAGCAAGAGAAGAGGGAAAGCCCAGGAGGAGGACTTGGTCAAATAGGGCAGGAACAGAGGGTTACAAAACAGTGGTGATCAAATGGATTGATTTAATTAAAGGGGTATCATTAAGGCAAAATGCTTCTGAAAGTTTTGGCTTGTTTAGCACTGACTCAACAATGAGTAAATAATCCTGCCTCCGAGTAGATATGACTTTACCTTTGCTGATTTAGAGACTGTCACCCAGGCTGGAATACAGGGGTGCGATCATAGCTCACTGATGCCTCAACTCCTAGGCTCAAGCAATCCTCTTGCTTTAGCTTCCCTAGTAGCCGGGACTACAAGCATGCACCACCACACCTGGCTAATTCACATTTTTGTAGAGACAGGGTCTCTCTATATTGAACTCCTGGGCTCAAGCGATCCTCCCACTTTGGCCTCCCAAAGTGGTAGGATTACAGGTGTGAGCCACCACACCCAGCCTGTGGCCAACACTTTGACCTGCCCATGTCCCCCACTTACCATACTCCTCCACACTGAAAGTGCCAAAGGTCTTGCCGTCAGCCACTGCCACTGTATAGGTGCCCAGCGTCGCCTCTGGTGCCAGCTGGAAGGACAGGTCTACGATGCCGTGCTCAGGCACCACTTCTAGCCACTGTGCAATCCTGTTGCTATTTGGATCCTGTGTCCAATAAAGAGAAACGAGATGATGTGCCTGGCTGTTTGCTTCCCACTGTGCACCGCAAAATGCAGGCCAAGACGCAAAAAGTGCCGGGCTCGGTGGCTCAGCCTGTAATCCCAGCGCTTTGGGAGGCCGAGGTGAGCGAATTGCCTGAGCCCGCGGGTTCGAGACCCGCCTGGGCAATTGATGAGACCTCATCTCTATGATAAATCAAAAAAATGAGCCGGACGTGATAGCGCGCGCCTGTAGTTCCAGCTACTCGGAAGGCTGAGGCGGAAGGATCGCCGGAGCCCAACAGGTAGAGGCTGTGGTGGTTGGGAGCGGCCACTGCACTCCAGTCTGGGTGACGGAGTGAGACTCCAACTAAAAAAATAAAATAAAAGACGCAAAAAGCAGGTAAAGAACCCACCCGTTGTTCATGACCCCTGTGGTCTGCGTCCAGGGAGAACAGATCCCTGTGGTGGTTATCATTTCCTTCAACACTGAATGAGATAAATACTCTTATAGATCCAGCCCCCATTTGGGAGGAAAGGGGTCCTTGTGGACCCGAATGATCAGAGGGAGTCCTCTAAAGCGTTATTACCACTTTTAGAGAGTGGACATCCAAATGTCTTTTACAAAGAATGTTTACTCCATTTCTGGTCCTGTAAAGGGACAAGGCTAAAAAATTGGTTGTAAGATACCTGAAAGATAGGTAACTTAATTGACAAATGGAGGAGAGCCTGTGGGGAACTCATTCTTCTAGATCTTTCCTTTGCAACACTTCTCACGGGTATTCACGTTATTGTTTAACTGTTGAGTGTCAATAAAAAGAACCATTACTGAAGACCAGGAAGATCACACAACCAAGCCTGGCTAAACTGGTATGGCACAGGGAAGTGACAGGAATCAAAGGTGGTGTGGTCATCACAGAGGTTGGTGTCCTTGTCAACAGAGATTTAGGTCTGAGAGACCAGGAGGGTGGAGGCAAGAGGACAGACACAGCTTGGGTGGCCGTGGGTGCTCGGAGCTGGGGCAGAGTCGTGGAGCTCTGGGCTACAAGTTCAGAGTTGTTTCTGCCTTTAGGTTTTTTTTTTTTTTTTTTT
>NW_007087918.1:58187-64246 GCF_000164805.1 Carlito syrichta
TTTTATTGTAGAGATGAGGTCTCACCACCCAGGCGGGTCTCGAACCCGCGGGCTCAGGCGATCCACTCACCTCAGCCTCCCAAAGGCACGGGATGACAGGCTGAGCCCTCGAGCCCGGCTTGCCTTTAGGTTTAACACCAGATTCTCATTCTTCCTTCTCCACAGCTGACAGAGACGACAAAGAAACATCTACCTACCTGTAGTTCCACCATAGAGTACTGAAAAGAAAAAAACGGATAATGTAGGTTAAAGTAGGATAAGGATAAACATTCTAAAAGCAAAAATTCACAAAGAACTCTCACCCTCTCTCTTGCCCATTTTTCTTCTTTCTAAATGGCTCTTCTGTGACATGGAAAAAATCAAACTGGGAGCAAAGACTTGCTGGGAGCAGAAAGGGGGAAGTTTTCTTCAAGAAAATTCCAGTCTCCAAAAGATTTAAAGAAATGAAGCATCAGGCCGGGCAGGGTGGCTCGCACCTGTAGTCCCAGCACTCTGGTAGGCTAAGTGGGAAGATTGCTCGAGCCCACGGGTTCAAGACCAGCCTGAACAACATAGCAAGACCTTGTCTTTCCTTATACAAGGGATCAAGAATCAGGAAGGACATCAGTTAGCCAGAACAGCTCTGGAAGGAAATAAGTGCTCAACTAGGAAAGTAGCATTTCCAACTGGAAGTTGTCTGAAGTTTCTGAATCAACTAGACAGAATCAGTTATATAAGGCTTATTTTAGTTGTTTGGGGATAAAACATTGTGATCTGTAAGCACAATGTTTGTCCTCGGTTTCTGGGTAAAATTCCTTTGGTTAATCTCAGAGTTTCAACTGACCTTGGAGGGAGGGGCTGGCCAGAGAAATGGACCAGGGAGGAAAGAACCACTTTACAAGAGAAAGAGAGGCTGACTATGGACATCTGAGCACCTTGGAGTAATCTAGCATAACTTGAGCAAAGGAAGGATAATGTAACAAGGGCAGTAAATGAGACCAACCTTGAGTGGTAGAGCTAAAGTAGTGTTGGCCACGGCCCCCCTTTGACCCTAGCGTGTCCTTGTTGCAGTTCTAGAATCAACAGTCTGTTAAGAAATAAGTACTCACTCTTACACTGAACTGCTGCTAAGAAGGGATACAAGGGATGGGAAGAAGGAGCTGGAAAGAACTCTAAACCGGACAAGACAGTAGTGTGTAGGCGGCCCGTCAGTAACAAACTGGTAACTTCTGTGAACCCAGGGAGAGGCAATGGCAACTCTGGCAATGTGAAAATGGAAGCTGAAAATATGTTGTGTGTGTGTGTATGTATGTATACACACAAGGGGTGCCAAACAATATGTGTACGCATTTTAAGTATGACGTTTGCTCAAAAGATAGCGTTAATCAGATGAATGCTAGCATCACCGTGCGACAACCAAGACGGTCAGAGAAAATGACAGAAGCACAGTTGAGCGAATGTGTCATACTACACATTGTTACTGTAATTTAATTTAATTTCAAAAAGTAACACATAGCATCTTTTAAAATGCTCATATTTTAAGCCGGGCTCGGTGGCTCAGCCTGTAATCCCAGAACTTTGGGAGGCCGAGGTGAGTGGATTGCCTGAGCCCGCGGGTTCGAGACCCACCTGGGCACCTTGGCGAGATCTCATCTCTACAATAAATCAAAAACTAACTGGGCGTGGTAGCACGCGCCTGTAGTTCCAGCTACTCGGAAGGCTGAGGCGGAAGGATCGCCGGAGCCCGGCAGGTCAAGGCTGCGGTGGCCGGGAGCCGCCACTGCCCTCCAGTCTGGGCGCCAGAGTGAGACTCCAACTCGAAAAAATAAAAAAATAATAAAATAAAACGCTCCTATTTTGGCACCATATATATAAATATATAAACATAAATATAAAATACATATATATTTAATGATATATATATTTAGTCAGTGTTCTACTTTGTCACCCAGACTGGAGTGCAGTGGCGTGATCATGGCTCACTGCAGTCTCAGACTCCTGAGCTCAGGCAATCCTCCTGCCTCAGCTTACTGAGTAGCTGGGACTACAGACATGTACCACCACGCCTAGCTAATTTTGGTGGTTTTTTCTGCAGAGACAAGGTGCTATGTTGCCTAGGCTGGTCTCAAACTCCTGGACTCAAGCAATCCTCCTGCCTTGACTCCCAAAGTGCTGGGATTATAGGCATGAGTCATCGCACCCAGTCACATATGTTTATCCCAAAAAGTTTCAATGCATAGGTGTGACTGAAGGAGAAGAAAGGACTCAGGGGTGTGTGAGAGGTGTCTCAGAAGCATGTAGAAACGACAGAAGCCCTAAACTGAGGTCAAACCTGTTAAAAGGTTTATGATTCTAGAAATAGGGTTGTTCAAGAAAAATGTATGTCTTCTCCAAATGTTGCCATACTTACCTCTTTGGCCTGTGTTGCCTTAGAATTGTCTACTTTGTAAATTGCCTTGCCTCTTTGTGAAAAAATGGTAGTGAGAGGATTTTCTCATTTCTTCCTTTTGCTGAATATACTCCTGAATTTTTTTTTTTAATAGGAATCTCACTCCCACACCTGGCTAATTTTTTTTTAGTCTGTTGTAGAGACAAGATCTCGCCAAGTTGCCCAGGCTGGTTCAAACCCGTGGGCTCAGGCATTCTCCTCGCCTCTGCTTCCCAAAGTGCTGGGATTACAGGCATGAGTCACTGTGCCGGCGTGAATTATTTCTTAGTATTTGAGATGCAGAGCCACTTGGCATCACTCCTGAAGAGGAGGTCTTAAAGTTTTCAGAAACAGCAGATGCAATCCTTTCTCAGGAGTTAACCTGATTCATGTGTAGATCCCAAGGCTGAGAACTAATCACCTCTGTTTACTCCCAGGCAGACAGGTGAGTACAGTAGTAATCTGATCCCCAAATATACAGCATCCTGCAACCCAGGGTCTTACCTGGTCACACCTACAAGAATTTCTACACTTAGAGAGAGAATCTTTCCTCCTTTTTCCTGTTCTCAACCTGTGCCATTCACTCCCTTCCCCCCCTCCCAACTAAATTCTCACCTTGTCATTCACTGGAACAAAGTTGCTGTCCAGGGTGACAATGCGGAAAAGCACTAGAAGGAAACAAATGTCATCAACAAAAGGGACTTTCCCCTCTCAGAATCTTCCTTCCATCCCTATTTCCTCATACATAATTTTTTCTTCTTCTTTTTTTTTGAGTTGGAGTCTCACTCGGTCGCCCAGACTGGAGTGTAGTGGCCCCTCCCGGCCACCGCAGCCTTGACCCACTGGGCTCCAGCAATCCTTCCGCCTCAGCCTTCCAAGTAGCCGGAATTATAGGCACTTGCTACCACGTCCGGCTGATTTTTTGATTTATTGTAGAGATGAGATGAGGTCTCGCTGCCCAGGCGGGTCTCGAACCCGCGGGCTCAGGCAATCCCCTCACCTCAGCCTCCCAAAGGTGCGGGATTACAGGCTGAGCCACCGAGCCTGGCTTTTTCTTTCTTTTTTTTAGAGACAAGGTCTCACTCTTGCCCAGGCTGGAGTGCAGTGGCACGATCACAGTTCACTTCAGCCTTGACCTCCTGGGCTCAAGCCACCCTCCTGACTCCACCTTCCCAGTAGTTGGGACAACGCACACGAGTCACCACACCTGACTAATTTTTTTTTATTTTTTGAGGAGACAGGGTCTCGCTATGTTGCCCGGGCTGGTCTTAGCTCCTGGGTTCAAACAATCCTCCTGCCTTGGCTTCCCAAAATGCTGGAATTACAGGCATGAGCCACCACGCCTAGATTTTCCTCACATATACTTCTGAGTCAGCAAAACCCTGTCAGGTTTTACTTTTAAACAAAACTAGCCTGAGAGAGAGGTCAAGCCAAAACACAATCTCTCTTCAGGGCCGTGACTGTGAAACCTCAGAATGGAGTGCCACTCTAAGAAGGAACGGAGAGACACAAATAGCAGGTGCTCTAGTCGGATTCCCTTGATGCTTTCTTATTGTTTTACAAGCTGCTTGTTTTAAGACCCAGAAACCCAATCACACTTGACAAATTCTACTCCAGGGGAAACCCCAACGTGTGTTACAGATACACACTAAGTAGCAGCTCCACCTTCCACAGGCGCTTGTATAACACACGTGTATTCAGTACCCATAACTCCTCATTCCCTCCAGACTGTCCTCTCCTTGTTCCTTAAGCCCCCCACCAAACACAAGTCCCCATTTTTCTATTGTTTCCCTTGCGGGGCACGGTGGCTTACACCTGTAATCCCAGCACTTTGGGAAGCTGAGACGAGGATTGCTTGAGCACAGGTGTTCAAGAGCAGCCTGGGCAACATAGCGAGACCTCATCTCTACCAAAAAAGTCCAAAACTAACTGGGTGTGGTGGCACACACCTGTAGTCCCAGTTACTTGGAAGGCTGAGATGGAAGGATCACCTGAGCCTAGGAGGTCTAAGCTGCGGTCGTGCCACTGCTATGATCGTGCCACTGCACTCCAGCCTGGGCAACAGAATGAGCCCTCGACTCAAAAAAAGAGAAATTGTTTCCCCAGTCCTGAGGCCAACCCCAATCACGTGTCTCTTACCTTGCTGCCCTGGGGTGTAGACCGGTTTGTCAGTCTGTACAAAGGTACCCGTCCCCTGCCTCTGAATTAGAACCTTTTTCTTCTCCTCAAAACTGATGTTATTTCCAACTCCCGACACCCGGATTGTGGCCACCTCTTCTGTGCCACCAGCGGGAGGTGGTACCTGGCAAGAGAGGGGAGATCAGGGGAGGAGCAAGAGACCGGGGGAACAGAATCAACAGGTCTCAACCCAACAGTGAAGGAGTGAAGGGAAAGAACTGAGTTAGACAGGAGAGCCCAAGCAAAGCCACAAAACGAGTTGCCGGGAAGAAGAAATTAAGGTCAGGAAGTGAAAGAAGAAATCCAAGGTCAAGGAAGTTGTGGGTGAGCCATGGCCAGAAACTGAAGCTTAACTGAGAAGAGATAGGTTTAGAGACCACGGCAAAGGTAAGATATCAGCAGTCAAAGTTAGACTATAGTGGGTGCTGAGGAAGGGAAGAGAATGGGGGGGTAAGGAATTCGATGAGGGCTGAGACCAGGCTTACCAGAAAGGAGAGGCAATGGAGATGCCTCTTCTTCAATCCAGAGTGTTCTAGCAACTTCTGGGTCTTGTCCTTGGTCTCCAGAGTAATAGTGAATTTCACATCACGGTACCCAGGGCTCAGATCCAAACAGACCTTCTGAGTAGAGGGGAAGTTAAGCTGGGCTGGTAACGTCACCAGGTAGTTTCTATTAAGGGAATGAAAGGATTTTAGAGCAATAATGGTTCATTCATTCAGTGAAAAATTAAGTATTCTCCTAGGTACTCATACAGCGGTGAATTTGACAGAAAAAGCCCCTGGCTTAATGAACCTTGTAAAGGGAGAAGCAGACAAGTAAATAACTTAGTGCACAGCCCTAAGACTCCACCTTTGAGTGGCTCTCACTGAGAACCCATACCTAGTGTACCAAGGAGGAAGTTACATCTGTTTTGGAGACCAGGGTACATTTTAATCTTTATCATCGGTTTGTGACCAGTCTGGTCACCATAGCCAGACCCTAAAAATAGCTGGGTGCAGTGGCTCACGCCCATAGTCTCTGCACTTGGGGAGGAAGAGGCAAGAGGATCACCTGAGCCCAGAGGTTCAAGGCCAGCCTGAACAACTTGGCATGACCTTGTTTCTATAAATCAAAAACTGAGTCAGGCGTGATGGCGCTTGCCTGTAGTTCCACCCACTTGGAAGGCTGAGGAGGAAAGATTGCCTGAGCCCAGCAGGTCGAGGCTGCGGTAAGCCTTGAGCGTGTCACTGCACTCCAGCCTGGGTGACAGTGAGACTCTGACTCAAATAAATAAATGTATTTTTAAAAATAAATAAATAGTGAGTGGATTGCCTGAGCCTGCAGGTTCGAGACCCGCCTGGGCAACTTGGCGAGACCTCATCTCTACAATAAATCAAAAAATCAGCCGGGCGTGGTAGCGTTTGCCTGTAATTCTGGCTACTCAGAAGGCTGAGGCGGAAGGGTCGCCGGAGCCCAGCGGGTCGAGGCTACAGTG
>NW_007087918.1:64266-76383 GCF_000164805.1 Carlito syrichta
AAAAAAAAAAAAAAAAAAAGAAGAGAGTAAACATGAGATGGAAATAAAAACAAACCAAAGTTTCTCTCCCCCACCCCATATTAATGCTTGAGAAAGAGGGGCAAAGAAACCACCTGCCCCAAATCAACTCTGACACCAAGCACTTACGGGAGATCTTCTGCAGTGGCTGACAAGAGGACCACGATTCCTAGAAGGAGCAGAGCCCACATCTTCCTGGGTGAGGCAGACTCCTCAGGGTCAGGAGCCAGAGGTCTGCTCTCAGCTGTAGCTTATATGTGAATCCTCGGGTGGATGGCGCAGCTATGACGGATGCTTTAACCAATCCCTTACTGGGCTTCAGGGAAGGTGATTGACCAGGGTAGGGCCACCATTCACTTCTTCAAAGCTGTTTCTCCCTGGAACGTTCATACTAGTTCAGCTGGTTTTGAGGAAAAGCTGAGTCTTCACCGCAGTAAAGCTCTCAGAACACATTTTGAACCCCTCCCTTTTTATCTGGCTTCAGTCCAAATTCCTATTCTCATTTGACACCCCTTTTTTTTTGGCTTTTATTATTCCGTAGAGGCATACTTGGGAACACAGGGCAGTAGTCATAGAAAGGCAGTAAGCTTGCATCTAACTGGGAAATTTTAAAAATTCAAACTAGTCAGTGTTGGTGTGGCTGTGGAAATCAAAACAGTGTTGGTGTGGCTAGAGAAAATATAATGTGGACAGCCTTTCTCAGGGCAGTTTCACAATACACAGCAAAAGCCTTTTAGGTTCGCATATCCTTTGACTCAGCAGCTCCCTCTCTGAAAATGCATTTTAATGGGCAAAAATGTCACAGCACACATGCATGCAAAAATGCAGTTATGCTGTTTCTTCAGTGTTCTTTGTAATGGCAATACTTAGAAACCCAGAATATAAGTTAGTGAGGATGCTTTCTTTCTGTAACTGATGACCAACCCACATCAACTTGGCTTAAACAAAAATGGATTTTTGAGCCAGGAATGGTGGCTCCCGCCTATAGTACCAGCGCTTTGGGAGGCTGAGGTGGGAGGATCATTTGAGACCAGCCTGGGCAACACAGCAGCCTGGCAAGACCCCATCTCTACAAAAATTTTAAAAAGTTAGCTGGGTGGTGATGCATGCCTATAGCTCTAGCTACTTGGGAGTCTAGGAGCTCGAGGCTGTTATGAGCTGTGATTATGCCACTGCACTCCCAGCCTGGGTGACAGAGGGAGAACTTGTCTCAAGAAAGGGGGGGCGGGGCAGTTTGGTAACTGGGATGGATTAGAAAGGAAGGAAGCCAGAGGAACCCCAAGACTTTTTGGCTTGGAATTAGAAGCGGGGCACAGCCAGGATTCATTCCACCCAATCTTTCTCTCTCATGCACTTGTCTCTGGTTTGCTTCCTTTTCTCCTACTGCACATGGGCTTTCCTTCAAGCAGTGGGGAAGACAGCAGTTGTGAGTCCTCAGTTCACATCCTTTCAGCACCTTGACTCCAATTGACAAAATGTTTTGCCTGATACAGAAATTGCTGAAGGATTTCGTTCCCCTCACGTACTCACCTCTGGATCAGTCATTGTGCCTGGATCCTGTGATAGGCAGGTCCTGGGTCATTCTCCCATCCGGAGGCCACACTGATGGGCCGCTGTGATTGGCAACCTCATGAGAGCCACGTGGAGCTAGGAGCGGTTTCAAAGAAACCGCTAAAATAGGAAGTGTGTTGGGGTAAAGATGATACAGAAATAAAACATTAAGTGAGGCAGGTGCAGTGACTCACATCTGTAATCCCAGCACTTTGGGCAGTGGAGGCAAGAGGATTGCCAGAGGCCGCCTGGGCAACTGGGAGAGATCTCATCTCCACAATAAATCAAAAAATTAGCCAGGCATGGTGGTGCACGCCTATGGTTCCAGCTACTTAGAAGACTGAGGTGGAAGGATTGCCTGAATCCAGCAGGTTGAGGCTACTGTAGCCATGAGCATGCCATTGCACACCAGCCTGGGCAACAGAGTGAGACTCCAACGAAAAAAAAAACAACAAAAAAAATTAAGTGTAGGGCAACCTTTTCAGGTCCCCTCCCACTGTGAGAGCTTTTCTGTCCTCTCAATAAATCCTGCTTTCTAAAAAACAAAAAAAAATTAAGTATACTGCAATGCCCAATAATATGAGTCTAGTGGAATCAACTGACATGTTAATATTAATATAAAGCAATACTATGCAGCCATTAAAAATAATGCTTTTGGTCAAGCATGGTGGTTCACACTTGAATCCCAGCACTTTGGATGACCAAGGTGGGTGAATTGCATAAGCCCAAGCGTTTGAGACCAGCCTGGGCAGCATAGCAAGACCTCATCTCTACAAATAAATTTGTAGAAGGATCAACTGAGCCCAGGAGGTTGAGGCTGTGGTGAGCCATGATTGTTCTACTGCACTCCTGCCTGGGGGTACCAAAAGAAAAAGATGTACCCAAAGAAAGAAAAAGACAACAACGCCTATCAAGATACAAACTAATCAACAGAACCAGACTCAGAGATGACTTAGATGGTAGAACTATCAGAGAGAGACTTTAAAATGGCTAAGAAGAATATATTAGAGAATTTCATAGAAAAGAAGGACAACATGCATGAACAGATGAGGAATTTCAAGAGAAATATGAAAGTGATAAAGTCTAATAGAAAGGCTAAAAATAAAAAGTACAGTAGCAGAGATGAAGAACTTCTTCTACAGACTCATTAGTCACCTTGAAACAGCTGAGAAAATAATCAATTATCTTAAAGTTAGCTAAATAGAAATTACCCAAACTGAAACATCATAAGAAAAAGGAAAAAATTGTGAACAGAGTATCACAAAAGGGTTACAGGACAATATCAAATAGTTTAGCATACATGTTATTGGAATCTTGGAGAAGAAAGAAAGAACAAGCAAAAGAAATGTGTGAGAAATGGATGAGAACTTTCCAAAAATAATGAAAAGATATAAAACAACAAATTCAAGAATCATAGAGCATCCCAAGCAGGATAGATACCAAAATAAAACACATCTAAATACATTGTATTCAAACTGCTAAAAACTAAAGAGGATACCTTAAAGATGGCCAGAGAAAACAGACACATTATGTATCAGAAAAAGTTAAAAAATTTTTTAGACTAGGTTGCCCAGGGAAAAAAAAATTATAGCAAACTTCTCATGAGGAACAATGTAAGCCAGAAGACAGTAGATTGAATCTTCAAAATACTATAAGAAGGCTGGGCTTGACCTGTAATCCCAGCACCTTGGGAGGCCGAGGTGGGAGGATTACTTAAGGCCAGGAGTTTAAGACCAAGACCAGCCTGGGCAACATAGCAAGACTTTGTCTCTTATTAGTAAAAAGAAAAAGTAACACTGAAATAAAAAATATAGAAATTGAGAATTCTGTACACAACAAAAATATCTTTTGGTAACGGGGGGAACTTTCTCAGACAAACAAAATCTCAAATAATTTATTGCCAACAGATCTATGTTACAAGTAATATTAAAGAAAGTTCTTAAGGCAGCAGATGTAAGATGAGGGTTGGCAAACTATGGCCTCTGGTCAAATTCAGCCTTCTACTCATTTTGTAAATGAAATTGTTCTGGAGCAGAGCAATACTCATCCATTTACTTATTATCCACAGCTGTTTTTGTGCTACCATGGAAGACTTGCGTGATTATAAGAGCCTGCATGGCAAAGCCTACATTATAATTACTTTTTTATTTTTTGAGTCAGGGTCTCACTTGCCCAGGCTGGAGTGCAATAGCATGATCATGGCTCAATGCAGCCTCGACCTCCTGGGCTCAGGCAATCCTCCCACCTCAGCCTCCCAAGTTAAAAGAATTTCGGCGCCAGTAATGACTCCACACCTGGCCAGGACCAAGAGATTTATTAAAGGGGGGTTGTTACAGAGAGCATCGGTAACGGAAAAAAAGAAAAAGAGAGAGAGAGAGAGAGAGAGAGTTGTGGGGAGAGGGTTGTATTTATCAGTCTCACAGGGGCAGGAAGGGGCTGTGCTATGTTCCTATTAGAGGAGCTGCATGGGAGCAGGGTGGGGCCAATGCTGTGTTATAGTCCCACTGGACGCATAACAAAGTTGGCTACGGATTGGAGCCTTGCAGGTTTGAAATTCGCGTGCGGAAAGGTTTGAAATTCGCTCCCTCGGGGAATTGGGCTCACAGAAGCCAGGACCTAGGGCCTTTGTTGTCCGGTGTGTCGGCGCCATTTGGGGAGCCGCCCCTCTGGTTGCTTCCTGCACCCTTCACAAGTACCTGGGACTACAGAAGTGTGCCACCATGCCCGATTTGTTTTTTTGTTTTTGTTTTGTTTTTTGTTTTGTAGAGATGAGGCCTCGCTACGTTGCCTAAGCTGGTCTCAAACTTCTAGGCTCAAGCAATTCTCCTGCCTCGGCCTCCCAAAGTGCTGGGATTACAGGCATGAGCCACAGTGCCTGGTCTAAAGCCGACATTATCTACCGTCTGGGTCTTTGCAGAAAATGTTTGGTGACCCCTGAAATTAGAAACCAGATAGAAACTGTACAAATTAAGGAAGATCTCTGGAAATGTCATTAAATAAAATATTTGTAAAAGAGACATTTAAAACAATGCTTAATCACTCTAAAAGATAAATGACTACCCAAAGGGGGGAAAAAAGCTCATTCTGAACCTTTATGTAGAGGTGAGACATATTTTTTGCATATCAAGAAAAAGAGAATGAAAACTGAAGAAAGAAACATTGTATAGCCTGTTTAACATAATTCCTTTGACACACTTTCCTTCTCTCCTATTTGGGAATGTTCTCTAAATTTCATTCCTCTTCTTCCCTTTGTAAATTGTCCGAAGCTCATCGCTACAAATCTCTGCATCTCTCAACTTTCTAAAATCCCAGTAAAGACACCTCTGTGTTCTTCAGCCGTGAATCTTCCTTCACCCTGGGTCTTTGGTTCTAGTAGATAAGATCTGCTAGGCCGAGCTTGGTGGCTCAGCCTGTAATCCCAGCACTTTGGGGGTCTGAGGCAAGTGGATTGCCTGAGCACGCAGATTCGAGACCAGCCCGGGCAACTTGGTGAGCCCTCATGTCTGCAATAAATAAAAAAATTAACTGAGTGCAGTAGCGTGCATCTGTAGTTTCGACTTCTTGGAAGGCTGAGGCCGAAGGATCGCAGGAGCCCAGCGGTTCGACGGTGGGGTGGCCATGAGCGTGCCACTGCACTCTAGCCTGGGCGACGGAGTGAGACTCCTACTCAAAAAAAAAAAAAAGATGAAGCAGCCTTTTTTGGGGATAGCAACTTTCAGGCAATCAGCATTTTGAAGAAATAAGGCAAGATTTGTGAACTTGCTACACGATAATGTAAATATGACTAACACTTCTGAACTGTAGACTTAAAAATGGTTATGAGTAATATGGGATGGTGGCACACATCTGTAGTCCCAGATGCTCAGAAGACTGAGACCGGAAGGTCACTTCAGTCCTGGAGTTCAAGGTTGTAGTACACCTGTGAATAGCCACTGCATTCCAGTCTAGGCAACATAGTAAGGCCCCATTTTTTCTCCTCCTCTTCCTTCTCCTCCTCCTTCTTCTTCTTCTTCCTCCTCTTCAACAGGGTTTCACTCTCATCCAGGCTGGAGTGTGGTGGCACGATCCCAGCTCACCCTATCCTTGACCTCCTGGGTTCAAGATATTCTGGGGCTACAAGGGTGCAACCCCACGCCTGGCTAAGTTTTGTATTTTTGGTAGAGATGAGGTCCCACTATGTTGCCCAGGCTGGTCTCGAATTCCTAGACTCAAGTGAGCCTCCGGCCTCACAACTTCATAAACAAATATTTGTGGGCAGATATTTACTTCTGCTAGGGTGCAATGAGCCGTCAGCAGAAGGCACAGAGAGACTTGGCCACGCAGACAAGAACGAAATGTCAAAGCAGCCTCCTGCATATGCTTTCGCCCATGCCATTCCCTTTGCCTGGATTGCCTTTTCTCCTTCTCTCCCTGGAGAGGTTCTCACTGTCCTTCCGGATTCGGCTACTCCCCCATGAAGTCGTTTCTAATCCATCTCATCATCTAGAACAAGTCTCACTTTCTTCCGTGCCTCCAAATATCAGTGCCTTGTGAACTTGGCCACAGCCCTGAGCATCCAACCTTGGGTCTTTGTGCTTACATGAGTCTTCCTCCACCCCCACTCACCCACCCCACCCTGTCCCCCACTCCCGACCCAAACTGAAACCCAGGCGAGGGAGAGTCAAAGCTTACCCATCTTTCCCCCCTCCTGGCCCGGGTACTCAGTATGCATTCACAAACGAGGAACCAAGGGAGAAGGTCATCCCGCTTCCTATCCACCGCTATTAATTCCTTCTGTACCCCAAACCGTCCAACATTCTTTCTCTCTGTGAGGTTCTGTTTTAGAAAAGATTTTATGACTAGTGGTATTATCAAATAATCATATTTTCTTATAGCTCACCTAACACTCATTACATACTAGAGGAGAAGCATCTATCTTTTGTCTCCACTGATTTAATAATGAGACATCACAAAATGCTTGTTAAAACACGTTTTTCTGGGCCCCGGTCCCAGAGTTTCTGATTCACTGGTCTCCGGTAGGGTTTGAGAATCTGCATTTTGAACCAACTCTGAGGTGATGGTGATGCTGCCTGCCTGGGGAACACACTTTGAGAACCGCCACTATCATGCTGGAACTATGGGCAATTAGTCAGAAAGGCTTCCTGGAGCCGAGAGCAAAGTTCTGATGATACAAGTGCAGAATGTCAACTTCTCCTCTGCATTCCCCCCACCAAGGTCCAATTGAAAGAGGCCGGGGAACTATCTTCTTTCTCTCGTCATTCTCTGTCTCTTCCAGAAGGCTTCCAGGACTTCTCTGGGATTATCATCAGCAATTGCAGTTTGATACTCTGCTCCCTGGAGTAAAATGAAAATAGTCACCATGTGGGGTAGAAGAAGGTGCCAGCATGAATGCACTCTCTGTGGAATGAAGCCAGACGTGTTCTCCCTTGATAGGAAGGGGAAGTTGCTGAGAAAATGAGGGATTGTCTGTGTTTTCTTGTTTATAATTTTCTGTAAAATACATCCACATAAGCAGGGATGCATAAGTAAAACACAGAATGTTAAATTTAATCTACACTCTGGAGTGCTTCGTGAGTATTTGAAGGCCCAGAATTTAAGATTCATATCTACACTTTCTGGAGATCGCGCCTGCATGCACAGTGTTTGGAGCCCAGATGACTCTGTGTAAACTGTGAGGGGGGAGCTCTGTTTGCTAATTATTGTATAGTCACTGGCGCCTAGGAAGCTTTCACTCAATAGGGTCATATATGTGTGTTTGTGTATAAACAAAGTATTGGATTTGACCTAAACATCCCTTCAGAGCCTTGTTAAGAATAACCCAGGGCGTCGGGTTCGGTGGCTCAGCCTGTAATTCCAGCACTTTAGGAAGCTGAGGTGAGTGGATTGCCTGAGCCCGTGAGTTCAAGACCAGCCCGGGCAACTTGGCGAGACCTCCTCTACAATAAATTAAAAAAATTAGCCAGGCATAGTAGCATGGGCCTGTAGTTCCGGGTACTTGGAAGGCTGAGGTGGAAGGATTGCCGGAGCCCAGCAGTTCGATGCTGGGGTGGCCATGAGTGTGCCACTGCACTCCAGCCTGGGCAACGGAGTGAGACTCCTACTCAAAAAAAAAAAGAAAAGAAAAGAATAACCCAGGTGACTTGTTTCTACAGTGAAAAATATTTTATCCATGTCTCCCCTCATTCCCAGGCCAAACACACACACATGCACACACCAAGCGTCTTTGTTACGGTGGAACACTTGTGATGACCTCTGGAGGCTCTGATTGATTTGGACACAAGGGAAAGCCAGTATATCCAAATGACATTCTGGTCTACTCTAAATAAACTCTCAAGTAAGTAATCAATTTTATTATAAATCATTTACAGAATTTTGTTACAAATAATTTTACAAAAAGTTTATACGAAAATGAATATTAATTAAGGAAATATGAAACTTAGAAGCCTAAGATATTATAGACTAGATTTCACTGTTCCTTGTCTTTAAATACAGGGGTTCACCCTGTACCAGCAGTCCCCAACCTTTTTGGCATTGGGAATTGGTTTCATGGAAGACATTTTTTCCGTAGGATGAGGGTGGAGGGGAGGAGTTTGAGGATGATCCATGCACATTACGTGTGTTGCACACTTGATTTCTATGATTATCACATTGCAATGCATAATGAAATCATTATACAACTCACCATAATGTAGAATTAGTGGAAACCCTAAGCTTGTTTTCCTGCAACTAGACAGCCCCATCTGGGGGTGATGGGAGACAGTGACACCTGAAGCTTGTTGCTTATGTCCAGTCTACTCCATAATCCAATTTGGTTGCAGTCACGGCAGAAAACCTTGCTTCACAAAAACAGAATATTGGAAATGGAAGCAGGCTTTTTAGTGGTTTTGTGACAATCTCAGGATATTCCGCCTTGACTTTAATCCCAAATGGAGATTTAAAGTAGTCTTGGCCGGGCATGGTGGTTCAGCCTGTAATCCCAGCACTTTGGGAGGCCGAGGCGAGAAGATTGCCTGAGCCCAGCCTGGGCAACTTGGTGAGACCTCATCTCTACAATAAGTCACAAAAACTAGCCAATGTGGTGGCGTGCTTCTATAGTTCCAGCAACTTGGAAGACTGAGGCAGAAGGATCCCCTAAATCCAACGGGCGGAGGCTGCGGTGGCTGTGAGCATGCCACTGCACTCCAACCTGGGCGACAAGAGTGAGACTCCAACTCAAAAATAAATAAATAAACAAATAAATAATAAAATTGTCTCAAACATACTTTTAAGGCCACTGTCATTTGCAGTCTCAAGTAGCCAATCCTCTTTTGTTTTTGTTTTTGTTTTTTTGAGTTGGAGTCTCACTCTGTCGCCCAGACTGGAGTGCAGTGGCCGCTCCCGGCCACCGCAGCCTCGACCTGCTGGGCTCTGGCGATCCTTCCGTCTCAGCCTTCCGAGTAGCTGGAACTACAGGCACGCGCTACCACGCCCGGCTGATTTTTTGATTTATTGTAGAGATGAGGGCTCGCCAAGTTGCCCAGGCGGGTCTCAAACCCGCGGGCTCAGGCAATCCACTCACCTCAGCCTCCCAAAGGCGCGGGATTACAGGCTGAACCACCGAGTCCAGCTAATAATAATCTTAACAAGTGGAGAGGATGACGACATACAAGTTTATGGGTCTCGAGATTTACAAATTTGTGGACCTCAGTTTTTGATACTTCTGAACTTGATTTCTTTTCTTTTCTTTTTTTTTTTTTTGAGTTGGAGTCTCACTCTGTCGCCCAGACTGGAGTGCAGTGGCCGCTCCCGGCCACCGCAGCCTCGACCTGCTGGGCTCTGGCGATCCTTCCGTCTCAGCCTTCCGAGTAGCTGGAACTACAGGCACGCGCTACCACGCCCGGCTGATTTTTTGATTTATTGTAGAGATGAGGGCTCGCCAAGTTGCCCAGGCGGGTCTCAAACCCGCGGGCTCAGGCAATCCACTCACCTCAGCCTCCCAAAGGCGCGGGATTACAGGCTGAACCACCGAGTCCAGCTAATAATAATCTTAACAAGTGGAGAGGATGACGACATACAAGTTTATGGGTCTCGAGATTTACAAATTTGTGGACCTCAGTTTTTGATACTTCTGAACTTGATTTCTTTTCTTTTCTTTTTTTTTTTTTTGAGTTGGAGTCTCACTCTGTCGCCCAGACTGGAGTGCAGTGGCCGCTCCCGGCCACCGCAGCCTCGACCTGCTGGGCTCTGGCGATCCTTCCGTCTCAGCCTTCCGAGTAGCTGGAACTACAGGCACGCGCTACCACGCCCGGCTGATTTTTTGATTTATTGTAGAGATGAGGGCTCGCCAAGTTGCCCAGGCGGGTCTCAAACCCGCGGGCTCAGGCAATCCACTCACCTCAGCCTCCCAAAGGCGCGGGATTACAGGCTGAACCACCGAGTCCAGCTAATAATAATCTTAACAAGTGGAGAGGATGACGACATACAAGTTTATGGGTCTCGAGATTTACAAATTTGTGGACCTCAGTTTTTGATACTTCTGAACTTGATTTCTTTTCTTTTCTTTTTTTTTTTTTTGAGTTGGAGTCTCACTCTGTCGCCCAGACTGGAGTGCAGTGGCCGCTCCCGGCCACCGCAGCCTCGACCTGCTGGGCTCTGGCGATCCTTCCGTCTCAGCCTTCCGAGTAGCTGGAACTACAGGCACGCGCTACCACGCCCGGCTGATTTTTTGATTTATTGTAGAGATGAGGGCTCGCCAAGTTGCCCAGGCGGGTCTCAAACCCGCGGGCTCAGGCAATCCACTCACCTCGGTCTCCCAAAGTGCTGGGATTACAGGCTGAGCCACCGAGCCCGGCTCCGATCCTCTTTTAAGACAAAGTAGAGTCACCTGGCTTATTCACAAATGGGTTGCGAATCCATTCCTTCCCAGTTCGGGGGTTTTTGTGGTTGGGAAGTGGTGCTCAAACTCTTTGGAAAGTGGAGATAGGTGATCATGCACAAGCTGGGGCCCCAGAATGAAGGCCCTGGTTCAGTCTCTTTCTAAATCTCTCTGCTAATGTTTGAAATATGTCAGAAATTCCAATGTTCACTCGTCACTCCCATAATTCCAGTTTGGCTTTGAATTAAGCCTCTTTCTCTGCCAGCTGGAACACAGTTGCCATTCTCCCCTGAAGAGATAGATTAAGTTTGTGAGCAGGTTGAATATGTCATACAAATAAGCAAGTTTTGCAACCCATTCTGTGTCATTAAAATGACATAGTAGTGACTCTTTTTCTAAAATAAATCGCTGGAGAGGCTCTTGTAACTCAAAAACTCTGGTCAGTGATCTACCTTTAGAAAGCCATCTCAAAGCCGGACTCGGTGGCTCAGCCTGTAATCCCGCGCCTTGGGAGGCTGAGGTGAGTGGATTGCCTGAGCCTGCGGGTTCGAGACCTGCCTGGGCAACTTGGTGAGACCCCCCCCCATCTCTACAATAAAAAAAAAAAAAAAAAAAATTAGCCGGGCGTGGCAGCGTGCGCCTGTAGTTCCAGCTACTTGGAAGGCTGAGGTGGAAGGATTGCTGGAGTCCAGCAAGTCAAGGTTGCGGTGGCCGGGAGCGGACACTGCACTCCAGTCTGGGCGACAGAATGAGACTCCAATTCAAAAAAAGAAAAAGAAAAAAAAAAAAGAAAGCCATCTCACTTCTGTGTATAAAAGAAAATGTGTGTGCACTGCGTCCATCTCCTCACAGAGCTGCGTGAACAGTCGAGCTGAGGGCATGTACTTTAATGTGGCTGACGATTTTAATCGCATCCTACAAAACGTTGTTAAGTTCAGGTGACATTTTTTTGGATAGGCAGCATTTCTCTATGGATAACACAGTATGTAGATGCACATTTAGAAGGTAACTCTTTGGCCGGACTCAGTGGCTCAACCTGTAATCCCAACACTTTGGGAAGTCGAGACGAGTGGATTGCCTGAGACCCCGGGGTTCAAGACCAGTCCAGGCTACTTGGCAAGTCCTCAGTCTCCACAATAAATCAAAAAGTAGCTGGGTGTGGTAGGACGTGCCTGTAGGAAGGATGAGGTGGATGGATAGCCGGAGCCTAGTAGATCGATGCTAAGGTGACAGTGAGTGTGCCACTGCACTCCAGCCTGGGTGACGGAGTAAGACTCCAACTCAAAAAAAAAAAAAAAAAAAAAGAAGTTAACTCTTTGATCCAAGTAGTGAAACCAGAAAACCATCCAGTCGTGGCAGCTGCACAAACCAACACAAAAATTACCAATTCAAATTCTGAACTAAATCCCTGAATGCAAATGCCATAAAAACTAAAATAAGCCGGGCTCAGTGTTTCAGCCTGTAATCCCGCGCCTTTGGGAGGCTGAGGTGAGTGGATTGCCTGAGCCCACAGGTTTGAGACCCGCCTGGGCAGCGAGACCTCATCTCTACAATAAATCAAAAAATCAGCTGGGCGTGGTGGCGCGTGCCTGTAATTCCGGCTACTTGGAAGACTGAGGTGGAAGGATCGCCGGAGCCCAGCAGGTCGAGGCTGCGGTGACCGGGAGCGGCCACTGCACTCCAGTCTGGGCGAC
>NW_007087918.1:76403-86460 GCF_000164805.1 Carlito syrichta
AAAAAAAAAAAAAAAAAAACTAAGATAGACAACTGGGACCTTATCAAACTGAAAGCTTTTGCACAGCAAAAGAAACCATCAAGAGAGTGGGGAGACACCCCCACAAAATGGGAAAAAATATTTGCACATTATGTATGTACTAAAAGCCTAACATTCAGGATCTACAAGGAACTCAAATGAAGTGAAAGGAAAAAAACAACTCCATTAAAAAGCAAGCAAAGGACATGAAGAGATACTTTTCAAAAGAAAACATGCAAGTAGCCAACAGATACATGCAAAAATGCTCAGCCTCACTAATCATCAGACAAATTCAAATCAAAACCACAATGAGATATCACCTAACTCCAGTAAGGTTGGCCATCATTAATAAACCAAAAAAACAGCTGGGCTCAGTGGCTCAGCCTGTAATCCCGCGCCTTTGGGAGGCTGAAGTGAGTGGATTGCTTGAGCCCGCGAGTTGGAGACCCGCTGGGCAGCAAGACCTCATCTCTACAATAAATCAAAAAATCAACCGGGCGTGGTGGTGCATGCCTTTAGTTCCGGTTACTTGGAAGGCTGAGGCAGAAGGATCGCCGGAGCCCAGCAGGTCGAGGCTGTGGTGGCTGGGAGCGGCCACTGCACTCCAGTCTGGGCGACAAAGTGAGACTCCAACTCAAAAAAAAAAAAGAATCTCCAAAAGTCAGGCTGCATAAAACCCTTTGCTGGCATAGCATGTGGTGTGTCCGGATAAAATTGTGCTGGAATGGAACAGCTAAGGAAAATGTTTTTTGTTCCGGTGTGTTTGAAATTTTTTTTTCTTTACATTTCCCAGCTTTTCTAACTTCTTCCTATGTGTTTTACATCTTATCCCAAACCATTCTGCTCAAGGGTATTATTTTCTCATTTCCAGATCATTTCTACTTGTTCACATACAGTCTTTGATCTTATATCTGCTAACATTTTCTTTGAACATTTTCTTTTCCGTGACTTCCAAAAAGCTATTAGCCCACTTTTCTTGGTGACCTCCCAGGAGGCAGCTTAGTCGTATCTGCAAGGAAATGATATTCTCAGCAAGCCAGTTTTCTGCTCCCCTTATTCCAGGAGCAGCCAGAGAAGAGGGACCTGTTGTCCCACTTCAGGACTGCTGACTTGAGGTTCTGCCTTGGAAGAGCGAACCACAATTAAGGAAAAGAAGAGCAGGACCAGTTGAAGCTGGTGCCACTCCTTGCTGGCCTCTGGGTCTCCTCCCTGTCTTACTCATTACAGGCTTCACTCTGTTGCTTTTTCAAATCCACCTAAGTAAACCATACCATGTGCCAAAGTTCAAATACGAAGGCATCGGGGCAAGTGAGGTTGCCACCCAATCCAACCCAAGCTTAGACAGGACATGACCCAACGTGTGGTTTCCTAAAGTAAGAAATGACAGAAGATGGAAAGTTCATGTGAGAAAAGAAAAAAAAGAGAAATGTGAGGATAACATGCTCAGCTTATACTTAGAAAGACTTCTTTTCAACAGATATTGATTGAACACTGTTACGAGCTAAATTGTGTGCCCCCCCATTTAAATGTTGAAGTCCTAACCCCTAGTATCTCAGGATGTGATTGTCTTTGGAAATAGGGTCCAGCCTGCACCTGCCCTGTAGATTTTGGACTTGCTAGCTTCCACAATGTGTGAGCCAATTGTAAACTCCTCAAGGCATGGGAGAGAGACAGGGAGGGAAAAATATCTATCTATCTATTTATCTATCTATCTATCTATCTATCTATCTATATAGTTTGTGTATCTGAAGAAACATGACTCATGCAAACACCTCTAGTTAAACACTAGAGAATACATTTGGAGATATTTTCTTCGACTTCAAAGGAAGTATTTCAGAACATAAGATATTCACATATGAAAAATCTAATAACAAACAAGGAAAATACTAAAGAAATGTCACTGAATAGCATATGATTTAGTATCCAAAGCATACATATTACTCATTTAGAAGATTATGGGCCGGGCTTGGTGGCTCATCCTGTCATCCCAGCACTCTGGGAGGCTGAGGCGAGTGGATTGTCTGAGCCCACGGGTTCAAGACCCACCTGGGCAACCTGGCGAGACCTTGTCTCTACAATAAATAAAAAAACAATTAGCTAGGCATGGTAGCATGCGCCTGTAGTTCCGGTTACTTGGAAGACTGAGGTGGAAGGATCCCTGTAGCCCAGTAGATTGAGGCTGCGGTGGCTGGGAGCGTGCTGCTGTACGCCAGTCTGGGCGGCAGATTGAGACTCCAACTCAAAAAAAAAAAAAAAAAAGAAGACTATGGATTGAATTAGAGCTGTCAGGAAAAGCTTAACGGCATGTAAATCAGCATGTTACTTAGAAGTTTCAGGGAACCTCTTTGATCCAGGCTTTCATTATGTTTTTGTCATTTCTACTCTTCTGACTTTAATCCTTTCAAAGAAGCAAAAATCTCGCTTCTCTTTTGAAGGATAAAATCCTGTGCTCTCAGTCCTAACCATATCATTTTCTCAATGAGACATAAGCATGTTCATATTAAGCCACCCTTTCTGAATTTGATGTTGGTGCGACTTGGGAGGGGGGGAGGAGAAGAGAGGTAGTGAAACAGATGAAAGTACTTCCTATAAAGTATAAACTTTGTCAGGGAAAGATGACTATGTAAGGGATTTATGGGAGAGAGCAAAAGATTTCCTTGGAATGCAGCAATGTCTGGCACATAGTAAGCATTCAATATATTTTTGTTGACTGTCTCAAGAGAATAAGTAGGAAATAAATTTTTTGAAGTTAGATATCTAGATAAAATTACATTATACCACCAACCACTATCTTATTACTGTGGTAATAAGATGTTAGATTTACTAGACAAAGACTTTAAATCAGCTATTTTAAATAGATTCAAAGAGTTAAAAGAAATCATGTTTCAAGAACTAAAGAAAGTAGGAAAATAATGTCTCACCAAATACAGAATATCAATAAAGAGATAGAAATTTTAAAATGGAACTAAGTAAAAATTTTGGAATTAACAAGTAAAGCAGCTAAGAAAAATTCACTAGGCGAACTCAACAGCAAAGTTGAGAAGGCAGAAGAAAGAATTGGTAATTTAAAAACAGGTCAGTTGAGATTATGCAGTCTGAGAAGAAAGAAAAAACGACTGAAGAAAAGTAACAGAGCTTCAGAGACCTGTGAGATCCCATCAAGCAAACTAACATACTCATAGTGGGAGTTATAAAAGAGGTGAAGCCAGGCTCGGTGGCTCAGCCTGTAATCCCGTGCCTTTGGGAGGCTGAGGTGAGTGGATTGCCTGAGCCCACAGGTTTGAGACCCACCTGGGCAGCGAGACCTCATCTCTACAATAAATCAAAAAATTAGCCGGGCGTGGTAGCGTGCGCCTGTAATTCCGGCTGCTCGGAAGGATCGCCGGAGCCCAGCAGGTCGAGGCTGCAGTGGCCGGGAGCAGCCACTGCACTCCAGTCTGGGCGACAGAGTGAGACTCCAACTCAAAAAAGAGGCAAAAGGGGACAAAACATTTTTGAAAAAATAATGGCCAAAAACTTCCCAAATTTGATGAAAAACATTAATCTGCACATTCAAAAAGTTGAATGAACTTCAGGTTGGATAAACACAAAGAGATTCACACCCAGATACGATTTAATGAAATTGTTGAAAGACAAAGATAAAAATAATCTTGAAAACCATGAGATAACAACTCATCCCATACAAAGTATCCCCAGTAAGTTAACAGATGGTTCCTCACCAGAAGCCATGAAGAGCAAAAGCCAATGGGATGATACATCTACCATGCTAAAAGGGAAAAACTGTGATCTAAGGATTCTATATCTGAAAAAAAGTATTCTTTCAAAATGGAAAAATTAAGACAATTCCAGATAAACAAAAACTGAGAGATTTCACCAGGCACAGTGGCTCACGCCTGCAATCCCAGCACTTGGGGAAACTGAGGCGAGAGGACTGCCTGAGTCCAGGGGTTTGAGACCAGCCTGGGCAATTTGATGAGACCTCATCTCTACAATAAATCAAAAAATTAGCCAGGTGTGTGGCATGTGCCTGTTGTTCCAGCTACTTAGAAGGCTGAGGTGGAAGGATCACCTGAGCCCAGCTGGTTGAGGCTACAGTAAGCCATGAGCATGTCACTGCACTCCAATGTGGGCAACAGAGTGAGTCTCTGACTCAAAAACAAACAAACAAAAAAAACACAGAGATTTCATTAATATTAACAGCAGACCTGTCTTACAAGAAATACTATAGGGGCCAGGCGTGGTGGCTCAAGCCTATAATCCCAGCACTTTGGGAGGCCAAGGTGAGAGGACTGCCTGAGCCCGTGGGTTCAAGACCAGCCTGGGCAACTTGGTGAGACCTCATTTCTACAATAAATCAAAAAATTAGCTGGGTGTGGTAGTGCGTGCCTGTAGTTCCGGCTACTTGAAAGACTGAGGCGGAAGGATTACCTGAACCCAGCAGGTCGAGGCTGCAGTGGCCATGAGCACTCTAGCCTGAGTAACAGAGTGAGACGCCAACTCAGAAAAAAAAATACTGTAGAGGAATCTTTCGGGCTGAAACAAAAAAACTCTAGACAGTCATTTGATCCATGTGAAAAGATAAACAGCACCAGTAAAGGTAACCTACATTGATAAAAATAAAAGACAGTATAAAGTCACACTTTGTAGTGATTTTTTTCTCCTGTCTGATTTAAAAGACAACTGTATGATGCAATAACTATAAATCTATGTCGTTAGGCACACATGTATAAAAAGATAATTTTTGATAATAACAGCCCACGGGCAGGAGACAGAACTACGAAGAAGCACAGCTTGTGTATATTATTGAAATAAGGCTGGGGCCGGGCTCGGTGACTCACCCTGTAATCCTGTGCTTTGGGAGGCCAAGGTGAGTGGATTGCCTGAGCCCGCGGGTTCGAGACCCGCCTGGGCAACTTGGCAAGACCTCATCTCCACAATAATTCAAAAAATTAGCCGGGCGTGGTAGCGCGCACCTGTAGTTCCAGTTACTTGGAAGGCTGAGCGGAAGGATCGCCGGAGTGCAGCAGATCGAGGCTGTGGCGGCCAGGAGCGTGCCACTATACTCCAGCCTGGGTGACAGAGTGAGACTCCAACTCAGAAAAAAAGAAGGCTGGTATTAACCCAAATTAGATTGTTGTAAATTAAGATATTATTGGCAATCCCCAAGGCAACGACTAGGAAAAAGAATTAATTATACATTTAGCATTGAGTCACTGCCAAATATCAATTAGATGCGGCATGAATTTATCTTGAACTTATTTTATTTCTTCATGACTGAAAAGTTAGCAGCAGCATCTTACCTTTGGAAACTTGTCTAAGTAAATAAGCACCATAGGATTCTGCGTGAATTCTAGGAACATTCCTCTACCAGTGCCTCGTTATTTGTCTGGCTTTGTGAGGATCTTAGAACGTATTTGGTGGAAGTTTAATAAGGGAAGATTAGATCATGTTTCAAATGCAAGGAGTGTCACCAAGTTCCTAAAGGAGATGCCTGTTTTCTTTTTCTTTCTTTTTTTTTTTTTTTTTTGAGTTGGAGTCTCACTCTGTCGCCCAGACTGGAGTGCAGTGGCCACTCCCAGCCACCGCAGCCTCGACCTGCTGGGCTCCGGCGATCCTTCCGCCTCAGCCTTCCCAGTAGCCGGAATTACAGGCATGCGCTACCACGCCCGGCTGATTTTTTGATTTATTGTAGAGATGAGGTCTCGCTGCCCAGGCGGGTCTCGAACCCGCGGACTCAGGCAATCCACTCACCTCAGCCTCCCAAAGGCGTGGGATTACTAGATGCCTGTTTTCACCAATCATATGTTTTATACTGTATCACTGGAATATTGATGGTGATATCCATTGTTATTTAGGCTACTTCCAGTAGGTGGAGTCAGAGCACAGGGGACCCATCGGGGGACAACTCATTCAAATAAGACAAAACAAATATTTTCAAAGGCTTGAGCAAAAATAGGCAGTCCTATGGGCACAGACATTAAGGAGCATCCTCCCAGGCAGAAAGGATGGAATATTTGTGAAAGAGATTGTTTGTTTTGAAGTTGGGGTCTCACTGTGTTGCCCAGGCTGGAGTGCAGTGATCGTCGCACACTACAGATTCCAACCCCTGGACTCAAGCAATTCTTTTGCCTCGGCTTCCAGAGCAGCTGGGACTACAGCTGTGAGCTATATACATGTGCTGATGAAGACTCAGCTGAAGCCACAGGGGAATCGCCCACAGATCTCAGGATTCTCTCACTGAGCAGCTCTTTCCTCTGGTGTGGTACTTGGCTCGGAGAATTCTAGTTGTCCTGACCCTCTGACTCTCAAATCCATTTTTTCAATTTAGTAACACCACTACACACCCTCCTGTTGGATTGCCCGCTCCTGCTCTGTGGCCTGGAAATTCTCCCCAGGTAATAAGCGGTGGCAACTACACCAATCACCTTGGTTATTGTCTCTCTCTAAGGGATCACTGCCATGTACTGATTAAAATCCAATATCTGAAAAACACTGCCTCTATATCATGTCTTCTTTTCCAGATAGCAGAGCAAACCCAGTCCCTGTTATCCATCTTGACCAAAAGCAGAAGTTCTTTTGCTTGTATTGTTGCTGTAACTTCCCTGCTTCTACCTGTGATTTTCCAGAATCTATCATCAATATTGTAGCTAAAATGATCCTTTAAAAAATATAAAATGGAGTCGGGTATGGTGGCTCACATCTGTAATCCCAGCACTTTGGGAGGCCCAAGACAGGAGGATAGCTTGAGGTCAGGAGTTTGAGATCAGCCTGGGCAACAGAGCAGGACCCTGTCTTGAAAGAAAGACAGAAAGGAAGGAAGGAAGGGGGGGGAGGGAGGAACTAAGGAGGGAAGAGGAGGGGAGGGAGAAGGAGGGAGAAAACCCCTGTGCGTGATGTCCTGTAACTGTAGTCCCAGCTACTTGGGAGACTGAAGCAGGAGGTTCACTTGAGCCTAGGATTTGGAGGCTGCAATGAGCTATGATTGTGCCACAGCACTCCAGCCTGGGAGACAGAGAGAGACACTGACTCTTAAAAATAGCAATGTGAATTGGATCATTTTATTCCTCTGCTCTGGCTCGGGGGCTCAGCCTGTCATCCCGCACCTTTGGGAGGCTGAGATGAGTGGATTGCCTGAGCCCGCGGGTTCGAGACCCGCCTGGCCAGGCGAGACCTCATCTCTACAATAAAATAAAAAAATCAGCCGAGCGTGGTAGCGCACGCCTGTAATTCCGGCTACTGGGAAGGCTGAGGCGGAAGGATCGCTGGAGCCCAGCAGGTAGAGGCTGCGGTGGCCGGGAGCGGCCACTGCACTCCAGTCTGGGTGACAGAGTGAGACTCCAACTCAAAAAAAAACTGCCCAATGCCTCTTGCCTTCTTTCCAACTAAAGCAATGTTTCCACAATGACCTTAAGGCCCTTGTGCTCTGGCCCTCCACCACCTCTCTGATCCGGCTTCGCTCCATCCTCTCCAGCCTCCCTGCTGTTTCTCAGACGTGCCAGGCACACATCCAGCTTTAGGTCTTTAATCGTGTTTGTTGTTTATTGTCTGTTTCCCCTGCGGTACCATAAAGTAAATGATGGCAAGTAATTTTTTTTTCCACCGACTTGAACCAAGCACCTAAAATAGCGCCTGGCACATAGTAGACGTGCTAAATATTTATCGAATCATAGAGCACTCAGAATATGAGGAAGGTTACAAAAACATGCACTCAGCCATGGGAGACTAGACAGAAATCCAATGACCCAAAAGAGTGTTTAATACAAGAATATTGCCAGGAACAAAAGTCATGTGATGCCAAGTTTTATTGTTGGACAAGAAATATTTAATGTGTTTTATCAAAGACCAGAAATTAACCGCGAGATTAGGCTGAGGTGGGGACAAAGTGACTCAAACTATGAGAAACAGGGCCTGATATTAAGTTTAGCGTGATACTCCAAAAACATCATTTTAAAGGGCAAGTGGGTTTAATAGCAGAATTTCAGGAGTTTAGATGTGTACTTGGAAAATATGTTCCTACTAGATTTCATTGAAGACTTACTGTATGATGCCATCATCCTTTTTTAAAACATCCGTTTGTCAAGATTTTTAATTTGATAAAGTTGTGGTGAAATGGGCACCTTAGAAATTAATGGTAGAATTGTGTCGTAATCTTTTAATATTAATTTAATTTAAATTTTTTTGAGTCAGGGTCTCACTCTGTCACTCAGGCTAGAGTGTAGTGACATGATCACAGCTTACCGCAGTCTTAACCTCCTGGGTTCAGATGATCCTCCCACCTCAGCCTCTTGAGTAGTTGGGACTATAGGTGCACACCACCATGCCCAGTTAGGTTTTTTTTTTTTTTTGTATAGATGAGGTCTCGCTATATTGCCTAGGCTGATCATGAACTCCTAGGCTCAAACGATTCTCCCACCTTGGTCTTCCAAAGTGTTAGGATTACAGGCATGAGTTACTGCGCTCAGCCATAATATTAATTTTAAACATTGTGGTAAAATAAACATAACATAAAATTTGCCATTTTAACCACTAAGAATATAGTTCAGTAATATCAAGTACATTCAGAGTTTTACAACCATCACCACCATCCATTTCCAGAGCATTTTTCAATGCCATCACTCTTAAATTAAAAAGTTGTGCAGCAATCATTATTTGTAAAATTATTTTTGTCTACCTCAACCTATATAATTGTGAATTAAGAAACTCTCTGGCCAGATGTGGTGGCTCATGCATGTAATCAATCTCAGCACTTTGGGAAGCTGAGACGAGAGGATTGTCTGAGCCCAGGAGCATGAGACTAGCCTAGGCAATATAGCGAGACCTCATCTCTACAAAAATAAAAAAATTAGCCTGGCATGGTGGCATGTATCTGTAGTCCCAGCTACTCAGGAGGCTGAGGTGGAGGGATCACCAGAACCCAAGAGGTCAAGGTTGCGGTGCGCCATGATCATGCTAATGCACCCTAGCCTGAGCAACAGAGAAAGACCCTGACTCAAAAAAAGAATGAATCCCAGAGATCCTTTGAGGCGGGGGGGATGGAAGGACAGAGTTTTACTCTGTTGTCCAGGCTGGAGTGCAGTGGCAACCTCAGCTGGGCTCAAGTGATCCTCCTTCTGCCTTGGTCTCCCAGAATGCTGGGGTTACAGGTGTGAGCCACTGCACCTGGCCTCTGTTCTATCTTTGAAGTAGAATACTTTCACAGCTTCTTTGTTTAAGAATAAAAACATAACTGGGCTCGGTGGCTCAGTCAGTAATCCCGCGCTTTGGGAGGCCAAGGTGAGTGGATTGCCTGAGCCCGTGGGTTCGAGCCCCGCCTGGGCAACTTGGCGAGACCTCATCTCTACAATAAATCAAAAAATTAGCTGGGCATGGTAGTCCACGCCTGTAGTTCCAGCTACTTGGAAGGCTGAGGCAGAAGGATCGCCGGAGCCCAGCAGGTCGAGGCTGCGGTGGCCGGGAGCGGCCACTGCACTCCAGTCTGGGTGACAGTGAGATTCCAACTCAAAAAAAAGAAAAGAAAGAAAGAATAAAAACACGTCTTTGATTCAGCCCTCTGTCATGATGTCAGATCTCATCTTTCCTCAACCGTGCGTCTTGTCTGGCCGCTCCTCCATCCCTTTGCTCTGTGACACCTACCAGGACCAAGTCTCCTGACATGGCCAGGATGAAGCTCTATGACTGGACCTCACATTTTCAACCTGGTCGTTGTCTGTGGGCTGAGGTTTCTTTGTCTGTTGGGAGCCAGCCATGGAGGCCCACTGAGCATTAGGGATCAGGAAGGGCCGTTGACCCCGAGACCACTAGGATCCGTTCGGGAGCCATTGACCCCATTTCCTCCCCTTTCTACTCAGCACTAACCAGATTAAGCTCCTGTGAGCTCAAAACATAGAAACTCTGAGATCGGGACGAACACAAGCTAACTTTAGAAGCTTATTGCTCCCCTTCTTCCACAAACTGCAGTTTTGGCTTTCACACAACTTACAATTCAAACTCGTGTCACATCTAAGAACCTTAGTATTGGTCACAGGCTTCTGGGTCATGA
>NW_007087918.1:86713-87981 GCF_000164805.1 Carlito syrichta
CTTAGGATGAAAAAGGTTTATAGAATATGTCAGTCACAGATTAGGTTGTCCTTTGTTATGAGATTTTAAGATTATCATATGAAAGGGGTTTAGGCAATCATTGATTAAGTTTTCATGGATTAAGGTTTCTGGTGGGTGGGGGACGCCCCTCCCACATCTGACTTTGTGTATAAAAGACCCGTTGTAATTTCCAATAACACTCATTCGCTTCTCTCTCTCTCTCTCTCTCTCTCTCTCTCTCTCTCTCTCTCTCTCTCTCTCTTCTTCCCCCCAATCGCCAATGCCGTCTCTAGGACTCTGGCATTTGTCTGCCAACGATGCAACAGAACATAGTGCCCATAGAAGTTCTGAAACATGTTCTTGTTTTCAGAGCAGTCATGATCCTGGTGTTCTCATTTAGACCCGAGAATTATAAAAAGGTACAGAACATTTACAGTCTGTGAGCCTTTGAGTGGTCATTAACTGGCAAGTTCAGTTTCTCACAGTTCCTCTTCCGGTCACATTTAAAAACTCTTTGATTTCCAGATTCAGGTCCTATAATTGATCTCTTTCTTGCTTTCTCTCTGTCTCTGTCTCTGTCTCTCCCACTGCCATGCTTTCTCATAAATTCATTTGTCTGTGATGTTCCTCTTACAACCTGGTCTTTAACTGTGAGCATGCATTTTAGTTCCCGAATACTTGTATGTCACCACTTTGGAAAGCTTCTCCTCTCCTCTAGGTTTAAGTACATCCTGCATATAACTGGAACATTTAACATGAAAGGTAAGAGCTAGAAGGGACATCAGAATTATGCCAGTCCAATGCCTCCCTCTCCCAGATGAGGAAGCTGAAGCCAAGAAAGACTAAGTGATTTATCTAGGGTTCCACTATACGTTACTGTCCTAAATCACTAAAATATACTAGACCCCTATGCCTGTGAACCAATAAGCAATGCTGAATATATGCTACCCTACTGTCAGACAAGGCAGCACAGTTGTGCCACAGATAAAGTCTATCTACTATATTGTTATGGTATAACATATATCTACATATTAAAATACACAATATAGATCTTATGATGATCTATACTGAGCCCAGGGGTTTGAGACCAGTCTGAGCCCAGAGATTCAAGACCAGTCTGGGCAACTTGGTGAGACCTCATGGCTACAATAAATTTTTAAAAATTATCCAGACAAGCCGGACTCGGTGGCTCAGCCTGTAATCCCACGCCTTTTGGGAGGCTGAGGTGAGTGAATTGCCTGAGCCTGTGGGTTCGAGACCCGCCTGGG
>NW_007087918.1:88409-117669 GCF_000164805.1 Carlito syrichta
CAACTTGGTGAGACCTTGTTTCTACAATAAATAAAAAAATTAGCTGGGTGTGGTGGCACATGCCTGTGGTTCCAGCTTCTTGGAGGGCTGAAGTGGAAGGATCGCCTGAACCCAACGGGTTGCTGTGGTGAGCATGCCACTGCACTCTAGCTTGGTGACAGGGTGAGACTCCGACTTGGAAAAAAAAAGGAAAGAAAGAAAAGAAACTTGGAATCGTTTTCTACTTTTTGTAACAAATAACCACAATCATGAAGTGTTTCAACAATACAAATTTGGTATCTCATAGTCTTCATGGGTGTGGGCACAGGTCTGTTCAGAATCTCAAACTCCTTGCCCCAAGTGATCCTCCCACTTCAGCCTACAGAGTAGCTGGGATCACAGGTGTGAGCCACTGTGCCCTGTCGGGTTTGTCAGGGTCTCACCAGGCCATGATCTCACCTGAGGCTCAGATTCCTTTTCCAACTTCACTAGTTGCTGGCAGAATGCAGTTTCTTAGGATTGTAGGACTGACAGTTTCAACTCTTAGAGGTCACTTGCTGTTCCCTGGCATATGGCCAACTCTTTTTCTCTTCATATAGCAGATAATATCTTCAAAGTTTATCTCTGCTGCTTCAAATGTCTCTGATTTCTCCTGTCTCTGGCCCTCATCTTTTTTTTTTTTTTTTTTGAGTTGAAGTCTCACTCTGTCACCCAGACTGGAGTGCGTTGGCCGCTCCCAGCCACTGTAGCCTCAACCTGCTGGGCTCCGGCGATCCTTCCGCCTCAGTCTTCCGAGTAGCCGGAATTACAGGCATGTGATACCACACCCAACTGATTTTTTGACTTATTGTAGAGATGAGGACTCGCCAAGTTGCACAGATGGGTCTCGAACCCGCGGGCTCAGGCAATCCACTCACCTCAGCCTCCCAAAGCGCTGGGATTACAGGCTGAGCCCCCGAGCCCGGCAGGCCCTCATCTTTTAAAGGGCTCACCTTGGATAATCTCTCTCAATTAATTTAAAATCAAGTAACTAGGGGCCTTAATTGTATCTGCAAAACACTGTCACCCTTATGTAGAATATAACCTAACCTGGAATGATATTCTATGATATCCAAAGGTCCCATTCGAGGAGAGGGGACTGTAGAGGGCATGCACATCGGGAGGTGGGACTCTGGGAAGCTCTTTCAGAATTCTGCCCACCTCAAGAGTTAATAAAAGATATTTTAGTCATCTCATTTCCTGAGTATCCTGGGCTATTTCAATTAATTTCCCTTTACCAGATTATCATAAAACAGGCCCAAATTCTTGAAATTCCCACTTTTAGAGCAGTGACTAAAAACTAACAAAAGGTGTTTTTTAAAATGTTGGCTTTGCTACTGTGTGACAATTGGAAGGTCATTTAATTACTCTAAAGCTATGCCTTAATCTTTCAAGTGTTGTCTCCAGTAAAACCAGAGAATATTAAGTTTGTATATGAATATTCCCCAACCGTTTTCATTTCATTCATTATCTCTTCTATACCTCTTTGGGGGCGGGATCCTGTCCCCCTTCTTTTTATTCTTTTTTTCCCCTTCCTTTTTTTTTTTTTGAGTAGGCATTTCACTCTGTCGCCCAGACTGGAGTGCAGTGGCACGCTCACAGCCATCGTAGCCTCCACCTGCTGGGTTCAGGCAATCCTTCTGCCTCAGTCTTCCAAGTAGCTGGAACTATAGGTGTGCACTCCTACTTCTGACTTACTATTATTTTTGATTTATTGTAGAGACAAGGTCTCACTAAGTTGCCCAGGCTGGTCTTGAACTCCTGAGCTCAGGCAATCCTCTTGCCTCTGTTTCCCAAAGTGTTGGAATTACAGGCTTGAGTCACCATGCCTGGCCTTTTTTTTTTTTTGAGTTGGGAGCCTCACTCTGTTGCCCAGGTTGAATAGAGTGCAGTAGCATGCTCATGGCCACCACAGCCTCGACCTACCGGGCTCAGGTGATTCTTCTGCCTCAGCCTTCCAAGTAGCTGGAACTACAGGTGCACACCGCATGCAGTTAATTTTTTGATTTATTATAGAGACAAGTTCTCACCAAGTTGCCCAGGCTGGTCTCAAACCCCAGGACTCAGGCAATCCTCTCGCCTCTGCTTCCCAAAGTGCTGAGATTACAGGCGTGAGCCACCGAGCCTGGCTTTTCTTCCCTTTATTCTTGTGGGAAACTCATACTAGGCATACCAGGAGGTGTTGACCTAAGCCTTACCAACCAGCAAGCTTCACTCTCTAGGCCACAGTGGAGGATGAGTTCAGAAATAGATGTGAGACTCAACCCAGGAAAGCTGGAAGCTTCTTCCTAGCCCCTTCCTTAATCTTCTGCCAGAGCAATTTGAGGAAGATAGCTGAAGCTACTGAGCTTAAATGATATAGATCATGACAGGCCAGTGACAATTTTTCCTGCCTTATAGGAAAAACCTATCTGAAGAATGAAACCAAGGAGTAACAAGCAGAGGCAAGAAATGAAAAGAGATAAATAAGCCTCTGAATTCCAGCCAGAAATGAAGTCAAGCAAACACAAGCAGATCCAAGACGCAGAAAGAGAAATAGATTCCTAGCCCCATTAATTGAATCTCTGGATCTAGCTACACCTGCAGCCATTGTAATCCTGGAAATCTAGGTCATAGGAGCCAGTAAGTAGACGCTCCTTCCATTTTTAAAAAAAATTTCTTAAGCTAGTTTGAATTGGATTAGTCATTTGTAATTGAAAGACTCCTGGTTAGTACGATCCACATAACTGTAAATTCTTTTTTTTTTTTTTGAGTCAGAGTCTCACTCTGTCACCCAGACTGGAGGACAGTGGTCACTCCCGGTCACCGCAGCCTCGACCTGCTGGGCTCCGGCGATCCTTCCGCCTCAGCCTTCCGAGTAGCCGGAACTACAGGCGTGCGCTACCACTCCCGGCTGATTTTTGATTTATTGTAGAGATGAGGTCTCGCTGCCCAGGCGGGTCTCGAACCCGCGGGCTCAGGCAATCCCCTCACCTCAGCCTCCCAAAGGCGCGGGATGACAGGCTGAGCCACCAAGCCCGGCTACTATAAACTTCTGATCAAGGTTTCCATTTCTACCGATGAAAAATTGTTTATGAGATGCAAAATGCCACTGCAGATAGGTCCCAGTGTAAATCCAGTTATGGAGAATATGGGTTGATGGTGGGAGGACTGCGGGAGCATGAGGGAGGAGGTCAAGAATGTGAGTAGCTGCCGGGCTCGTGGCTCAGCCTGTCATCCCGCGCCTTTGGGAGGCTGAGGTGAGTGGACTGCCCGAGCCCACGGGTTCGAGACCCGCCTGGGCAACTTGGCAAGACCTCATCTCTACAATAAATCAAAAATCAGCCGGGCGTGGTAGCGCACACCCGTAAATTCCGGCTACTCAGAAAGCTGAGGCAGAAGGATCGCCGGAGCCCAGCAGGTCGAGGCTGCGGTGGCCGGGAGCGGCCACTGCACTCCAGTCTGGGCGATGGAGTGAGACTCCAACTCAAAAAAAAAAAAAAAAGAATGTGAGTAGCAGTTTGTTTGAAAGATGGGAGGACATTAGCAGCTAGCTAATTCCTAGTGTGACCCAGAATGTGAATGAGAATCCAATTCTCTTGCCATTACTTCTGCAAAATTGCACTTCTCTTATTTCTTCAACTCCGTGTTCCCTTAACTATAAAATATGCCAAGTTTTTCACTCTGTGTCTTTCTTCTGTGAACAGGAAGTAGGCATGAGTAACAATTATTTCAAAATTTACAACAGGCAAGCCGGGCTCAGTGGCTCGTGCCTATAATCCCAGCACTTTGGGAGGCGGAGGTGAGAGGATTGCCTGAGCTCAGGGGTTTGAGACCAGCCTGAACAACTTGGCTAATCCTCATCTCTACAATAAATTTTTTTAAAAAATTAGCTGGGCATGGTGACCCACACCTTTAGTTCCAGCTATAAGGCAAGTGTGGAGAAAAAGAGAATGGGCTAAGTGGCTAAGGTAAAGAAAAGAAAATTTATTAGAGGTAAAGGAAAGGAAGTCTGGCCCCTGAGAAGAACCAGCAGCCTGTTCTTTTGGCAGGTCCCTTTTATACCCCTTAGCTGGAGTCTGGTGGTCACGTAGCACATGCAAGCCTGAGGACACAGGTGCTAGTGGTTACACAGTCCTGAGACGTGGCCTTGAGGAAGCTGGCTGGTGCTGGTGGTCATGTAACCTTGAGGACACAGGTGTTGGCAGTAAAAAACAAGACATTGCTTGAGCAGGCGGGGAAGGAGTGGGGAGAGGTGAGTAGGGGTTGTAGCTCTCTTATACCAGCTACTTGGAAGCCTGAGGCGGAAGGGTTGCCTGAGTCCAGCAGGTGGAGGCTGCAGTAGCAATGATTGTGTCACTGCATGACACTAACCACACTGGGCAACGGTGAAACTCCAACTCAAAAACAAACTTACAACAGGCAAATCTAAATCTCTGAACTTTTAAAAAAACTTTTATTTTGCTTAACCATGCTTTTTCCCCGTAATTAATTTGCACTGCTTTTAGTGATAAGAAAAAACCAAAGTCATTGTTGGCTGAATGCAGTGGCTTATGCCTGCAATCCCAGCATTTTGGGAGGCTGAGGCAGGAGAATCGCTTAAGCCCAGGAGTTTGAGACCAGCCTAGGTAACATAGCAAGACTTCGTCTCTACAGTAAGTCCAAAAATTAGCCAGGCTTGGTGGAACATGCTTGTGGTCCCAGGTACTTGGGAGGCTGAGGCAGAAGGACCCAGGAGGCTGAGGCTACAGTCAATGAGTTCTGATCATGCCTCTGCACCCCAGCCTGAGCAACAGAATGAGACTCTGTCTCAAGACAAAAACAGAAACACACACACACACACACACACACACACACACACACACACACACACACACACAAAACACCACTATTTTTTAAATTAAAAAATAGGCCGGGCTTGGTGGCTCAGGCTGTAATCCCGGCACTTAGGGAGGCCGAGGCAAGTGGATTGCCTGAGCCCGTGGGTTCGAGACCAGCCTGGGCAACTTGGTGAGACCTCATTTCTACAATAAATCCCAAATTAGCTGGGCATGGTAGCATGTCCTTGTAGTTCCGGCTACTTGGAAGGCTGAGACGGAAGGATCGCCAGAGCCCAGCAGGTCAACGCTGGAGTGGCTGTGAGCGTGCATGCCACTGCACTCCAGCCTGGACGACAGAGTGAGACTCCAACTCAAAAAAAAAAATCTTAAAATCTCAATACCTAGCCAGGCTCAGTGGCTCAGCCTGTAATCCCGCGCCTTTGGGAGGCTGAGGTGAGTGGATTGCCTGATCCCGCGGGTTCAAGACCCGCCTGGGCAGCGAGACCTCATCTCCACAATAAATCAAAAAATCAGCCGGGCGTGGTAGCGCATGCCTGTAATTCCGGCTACTTGGGAGGCTGAGGCGGAAGGATCGCCGGAGCCCAGCAGGTCGAGGCTGTGGTGGCCGGAAGCGGCCACTGCACTCCAGTCTGGGCAACAAAGTGAGACTCCAACTCAAAAAAAAAAAAATCTCAATACCTTATCTTTCACCTGATTTTAGACTAAAATTGATATGAACAAACTTTACTTGCTGTCCTGGGTTAAATAGCCTTCCCTCAAAATCCTAGAACTTTAGAACGTGGCTTTGTTTTTCTTCTCTTCACACTCCACCCCCGATTCACAGCCTCTAGCATCAGGGGGGCTGTTGGGGGTTGGGAAAAGGACAGACCAAGGAGACAGTCGAGTGAGGGGCTTGGCAAGTTGTCCACTCATATCCACCCTGGTCTTGCTGCCTCAGAACCCACAAGTCCCTCCCTTCCAGATTAGATGAGGCCTTCTGATGCCCCAGGGCCTTCTGCACTGGAGCCAACGTCCATTTGAAATTATGCATCCTTGGGTGCCTCTTCCTCTGTCTCCTTCTGCTCCTTCAGCTTCTCCAGCTTGGAGCGTGGGTCTGTTGGAGGATTTTGACCCCAGAAATCTGAGGGGGGCAGTAGGGTGGGTCCGGGCAATGGGTGAGTTCTTGCACTCCAGCAGATGATCCTGGTGCCTCCCGGGGTGGTGGCATACAGCATGCCTCCAGCGTGGTGCTGCAGCTCTCGGGCAGCCGGTCCAGGCCCCCAGGAATCTGGCAGCTTGTGGACGTGGACGTGGACACAGCTAGCAGGAGGAGCAGGAAGGTCACGGGCTGGTGTTGAGGCTCCCAGAGCAGCTCCAGAATGTGGCCTTCCTTAGAACAGTTTTTTTTTTTTTTTGAGTTGGAGTCTCACTCTGTCACCCAGACTGGAATGCAGTGGCACACTCCCGGTCACTGAAGCCTCGACCTGCTGGGCTCCAGTGATCCTTCCGCCTCAGCCTTCCAAGTAACTGGAACTACAGGCGCATGCCCAGCTTATTTTTTGATTTATTGTAGAGACGAGGCTTACCAAGTTGCCCAGGCTGGTCTCGAAACCCTGAGCTCAGCAATCCTCTCACCTCAGCCTCCCAAAGTGCTGGGATTAAAGGTGTGAGCCACCACACCCGGCCTAGAAAAGTCTTAATCAGTTGAGATGGGATCATCCTGGGTCAGCGTGGGCCCTAAATCTAGCGACTGATGTCCTTATAAGGAGGCCATGTGAAGACATAGGCACACAGGAAAGAACAAGTAATGACAGGCAGAAATTGCAGCGATGCAGCTGCAAGCCGCGGGGAAGCGAAGGATTACCTGCAAGCACCAGAAGCTGGGAGGAGGCAGGGGATTCTTCCCTGGAAGTTGTAGAGGGAGCACAGCCCTGCCAACACCTGGACCGGGGACTTGGAGCCTCCAGAACTTTGAGAGAATACATTTCTGTCCTTTTAAGTCACCCAGTTTGTGGTACTTTGTAACCTTTGTTATCCTTAGGGACCGAATCTACCTGGGTGTCGATCACACCATTTGTCATAGTTTTCCCAGTTAGAAATTGGGAGGACTTCCTTGACTCAATTCTGTTTTGAACCCTCTATACGCCTTCCGGCAAAATGTCATTACTCTTGCCTTTTCTGTTTTAATCAGTACATTTAGTTATAAGGAACACAATATCTATTCCAGCTAAGAAAGGAGTGGGGAATTGTGTATTTTGTAAATTATCTGCTGTCCTTTGAGAATGTAGTTCCTGACCCCTAGTAGGCCTATTTGACCTTATTTTCTGCTCTTGTCCTGTTCTAGGTAAATGGAAGGCCTTATGTTTCTTTGGGCCCAGTGGCTTTATTTTTAGTAAAATATTCTGTTTCTTCTCTAGCAATCAGGAAACATGGATACATGCTGTGCAGCTCTTTACTTGTAGCAAGACACATACTCAGACTCACCTGAAAATACCAAAAACACCATTTCATATAATGTAAGGTTCTTGTGAAACTAGAAATACTTGAAAGTGTATGTGAAAGTATATAAAACAGCACATGATACTGATATAATATGACTTTTGTAGGTCAAATTCAAGTGTCATGCCTTTTTTTGTTTGTTTTTGAGTAGGAGTCTCACTATGTCGCCCAGGCTGGAGTGCAGTGGCATGCTCACAGCTTGCAGCCTTGACTTGCTGGGTTCAGGTGATCCTTCCGCCTCAGCCTTCCAAGTAGCTGGAAGCACAGGCGTTTGCCACCATGTTCAGCTAATTTTTTTTATTTATTGAGGAGACAAGGTCTCTCATGTTGCCCAGGCTGGTCTCTAATCTGTGGGCTCAGGCAATCCTCTTTCTTGCCTTAGCCTCCCAAAGTGCTAGGATTACAGGCGTGAGCCACTATGCCTGGTTTCATACCCTTTTTAAGGTTCTGCTATGTTCTTTTAAAGATATACCAGTCTGGCCTCGCTCAGAGGCTCATGCCTATAAAACCCAGCACTTTGGGAGGCCAAGGCGAAAGGATTGCATGAACCCAGGAGCTCAAGACCAGCCTGGGCAACATAGCGAGACCTCATCAAAAATGTTAAAAAGTGGCCGGGTGTGGTATCTCAAATCTATAATCCCAGAACTTTGGGAGGCCGAGGCAAGAGGATTGCCTGAGCTCAGGGGTTCAAGATCAGCCCAAGCAGCTTGGTAAGACCTCGTCTCTACAATAAATAAAAAATAATAAGTCAGATGTGGTAGCACGTGCCTGTAGTTCCAGCTACTTGGAAAGCTGAGGCAAAAGGATCGCCTGAGCCCAGCAGGTCGAGGCTGCGGTGGCCGTGAGTGTGCAACTGCACTCCAGACTGGGCAAAAGAGTGAGACTGTGATGCAAAATAAATAAATATAGATAGATAAAAAAAATTAGCCAGGTATAGTGGCCACACACCTGTAGTCCCAGCTTCTTGGGAGGCTGAGGAGGAAGGATCACCTAATCTCAGGAATTTGAGGCTGCGGTGAGGCTGTGATCATGCCACTGTACTCCAGCCTGGGTGACAGAATGAGACCGACCCTGACTCAAAAAATAAAAAATAAATAATAAAATATAAGTTTTTGCCCACAAATTCCTGTAATACTTTCTTTACCACCCAGGTTTGCTCCTAATTGTATGCTGTCTTGAAAATTCATTTTTGTTTTAAAACTTATTTTTCCTTCTCTCCCTATCCCAACAGAATCACAGGCTAATGAAAGATAGAGATCATCACTCCCAGTTCTTTTATGGTCCCTCAATACAAAAAAGAGAAGGTCTAGGAGAGTCATTTACTTAATATCAATTATGTTCCAGATGCTACTAGGATATTTAACTCTCTTATATAAAAGAAAAATCTATCATTGATTATCTTTTGTAGATATAAAAACTGGTTAACTTGGCTACAATTGCAGAACTAGCACTGGCAAAACTGAACTTTAGACCCCATTTTAACTGGACTTTGCTTACTATCAAATGTCAAATATCAGGCTTGTGTTATTAAAGACTTTTGTGTCTTACTTATTGGTTGACTTCATTGCAAACTCCCTGAACTAGGAAATCTGCATAGATCTACTGTGGGGAAAATGTGTTCGTGTTATGAGTTAGGGCAGCTCAATCCAGACTTGGAGCAATTTGTAATTATATGTCAGGTCATGTGGCAGAGATGCCTTACATAAAGTGATCTACAACTAATTCTTCTGCTTACACATAAACTGAATTTATGAAATGTTTACGACCAGTGCCCAACAAATACATATTGTTTTTGATTGGCTAATCTTAGCATGTGTTTTCACTAGAATGATTTAGGGATAAAGTGAGGAATATAATGGAATAAATTTGAGACTATAAAAATTGCTTTGGGGCTGGGGGTGGCGACTCATTGCTGTAATCACAGCACTTTGGGAGGCTGAGGTGGGAGGATGGCTTGAGCCCAGAAATTTGAGACCAGACGAGGCAACACAGTGAGACTTTGTCCAACAAACAATAAAATAATTAGCTGGGTGTGGTGCACGCACCTGTAGTCCCAGCTACTCAAGAGGCTGAGGCAGAAGGATCACCTGAGTCCAGGAGGTCGAGGCTGTGGTGAGTTGTGATTGTGCCAATGCACTCCAGTCTGGATGACAGAGAGACCTTAACTCAAAAAAAAATTGTTTTGGAAATATTGCACTGGCTGGCAGACTTTTCATTATGCTTTCAATGTGATCTCATATAGTAATTATATCAAAAATGGATTTTTATTACATTCCCCAAGTGTGTGTTCAAATAGTCAACTGACTTTATTGAGTTGACTCTTCTTTTCAGCACATCATAGTCCCTCAATGTAAGACCTGGTAATTCTGTAATCAAACCACATCCCTCTGATGGTCCAATTATCCTTCACTGGATCTAGGGCCTCTCAGGTCAATCCATGGATTCTACTTGTTTGCAAAAGCAGCCGGGCTCGGTGGCTCAGCCTGTCATCCCGCGCCTTTGGGAGGCTGAGGTGAGTGGATTGCCTGAACCTGCAGGCTCGAGACCCGCCTGGGCAGAGACCTCATCTCTACAAGAAAAAAAAAAAAAAATCAGCTAGGCGTGGTAGTGCATGCCTGTAATTCCGGCTACGTGGAAGGCTGAGGCGGAAGGATCGCCAGAGCCCAGCAGGTCGAGGCCGCGGTGGCCGGGAGCGGCCACTGCACTCCAGTCTGGGCGACCGAGTGAGACTCAAACTCAAAAAAAAAAAAAAAAAAAAGCAAGGCATTATTTTGTCAACTCATGTCTTTTCTTCATCTTTTGAGAATTAACCACCCTGAATTGGACCCCACATCTTTAAAAATATTTTTTTTAATTAACCATGTGACCAAATTTGGGGGTTTGCTTTGGATATAACTAATGGTTCCTGAGCCTCTCTATGGCTTTCCAAGCATTTTTATTTTTATTTTTTGAGTTGGAGTCTCACTCTGTCGCCCAGACTGGAGTGCAGTGACACACTCCCGGCCACCTCAGCCTCGACCCGCTGGGCTCCGGCGATCCTTCCGCCTCAGCCTTCCGAGTTGCTGGAACCACAGGCGCGCGCTACCACGCCCGGCTGATTTTTTGATTTATTGTAGAGACGAGGTCTCGCCAAGTTGCCCAGGTGGGTCTCGAACCTGCGGGCTCAGGCAATCCACTCACCTCAGCCTCCCAAAGTGTAGGGAATGCAGGCTGAGCCACCAAGCCCAGCTTTTCCAAGCATTTTAAAAATCATTTTACTATTAGTATCAAGATTCCCTCCCACCAAAGTATTACCTCTCCAGCCATGCTCAGTGTGTTTCAATAATGTTCAATTAGTTATCCTAAGCAAATATGTCAAATAATTTACTACTTGTTACCTATTCCTCTCCTTGAGTTGGTGTCAACTCCTGAGCTCAAGCAATCCTCCCACCTCAGCCTCCTGAGTAACTAGGACTACAGGTGCATGCCACAATGCCCTGCTCCCAGACTCTTCTTGTCTTAGAATTCTTTGTCTGCATCTAACAAAGACAAATTTAAGGAAGAAATACTCATTGGAAGACTATTGGGTTAGTTCACATAATGAAGCTAAGGAAATAAATTGCAGTAGAAGCAAATAATGGAAGTTGCTGTTGAAAAAACTGAGGTAGCAGTATACCTACATGTATGGCAAGAGGTTGTGATCCCTCTGGGTTAAAAAAATGCTCATGGGGCTGGGCTCAGTGGCTCGGCCTGTAATCCCAGCACTTTGAGAAGCCGAGGCGAGTGAATTGCCTGTGCCCGCGGGTTCGAGACCCGCCTGGGCAACTTGGCAAGACCTCGTCTCTACAGTAAATAAAAAATTAGCTGGACGTGGGAGAGCGCGCCTGTAGTTCGGGCTACTCGGAAGGTTGAGGCGGAAAGATCGCCAGCTGCACTCCAGCCTGGCGACAGAGTGAGACTCCGACTCAAAAAAAAACAAAAACCAAAAAGCTCATAGATGAATATACAAATTTTGGAGGGATATGCAAGAAAATCTTAACAGCGATCCCCTCTAGGGAGTAAGGTCTACAGGTGAGGAAGGGGGTCCGTGGATGCTACTTTCCACTGCATTTCCTTCTTGAGAACTACTGTGAACACTGTGGCAGCCGTACTGTGCCACCCAGAACTCCCTTAAGAAAACCTGCTGTAAAATGGTGCAGCAGCTATGGAAAACATGAGAGTATCTCAAAAAATTAAAAACAGAACTACCATATGATCCAGCAATTCTCCTTCTGGGTATCAGGATCCAAAATAAAATAAATGTGGATCCTGAAGCGCTATCTGTGCTTCCACAGTCATTGCAGCATTATTCTCAGCCAAGGTGTGGACACAATCTAGTCTAGTGACAGATGAACAGATTTTAAAATGTGGTACACGCACACAATATATGGAATATCACTCAGCTTTTAAAAAGAAGGAAATCCTGTCACTTTTGACATCTATGAGCCTGGAGGACATTATGCTGAATTAAATGTTATTCAAAATAGTCTAACTCACAGAGGCAGAAAGTACGATGATGGTTGCCAGGAGCTGAGGTAGCTAGAAATGGTGGGTTGCTAATTAACGGACACAAAGTTCCAGTATTCAAGGTCAGTCTTAGAGAGCTGCTGTATAATACCGTATCTACAGATAAGAATGCTGCATTATACATTTAAAATTTGTTGAGAGGAACAAAAGTCTGGGCACGATAGCTCCCGCCTGTAATCTCAGCACTTTGGGAGGCTGAGGTGGGAGGATCGCTTGAGTCTTAGAATTCAAGACCAGCCTGGGCAACATAGCAAGATCTCTTCTCTACAAAAAAATTAATTATCTGGATGTGGTGGCATGCACCTGTAGTCCCAGCTATGCAGGAGGCTAAGGTGGAAGGATCACCTGAGCCCAGGTCAAGGCTGCAGTAAGCCATGATTGTGCTATCGCACTCCAGCCTGGGCAAGAGTGAGACCCTGACTTGAAAAAAAATAATGTTGGCCGGGTGCGGTGGCTCAAGCCTGTTATCCCAACACTTTGGGAGGCCGAGAGAGGATTGTCTGAGTTCAGGGGTTCGAGACCAGCCTGGCAACTTGGTGAGATCTCGTCTGTGCAATTAAAAAAAATAGCCGGGCATGGTGGCGCTCACCTGTAGCTCCAGCTACTTGGAAGGCTGAGGTGGAAGGATCGCCTGAGCCCAGCAGGTCGAGGTTGCAGTGGCCGCGACAGAGACCCGACTCAAAAATAAATAAATAAATAAATAAATACATAAATAATGCAGGCCATTGCCTTGCCAGAGTCTTGTGTGGCCATGTGCTCTTTGAGCTATGGCTGTCACCATGCTTCCTGACTTTGGTCCCCTGCCCCACCTTGGGGAAGTGAATCTTCTCTCTTCCTTCTCTTTTTCTAATTTACATTTAAACAAACTTTTCTTTCTTTGAAAAAAAATGTTAGTGCATATATAATTGCAATTATTAAAAAAAAAAATCATGTCAAAGGAAAAGGCCACCACCTTCCTGGTTTATTCCCAGCCAACAACCGCACACAGCACTACTAGGTTTCAGATACCTAACGCACAGTTCCTGATTTAGTAAGTGCATTTTTTTCCTATCTCAATCAGGAAAAGGATCAGAGATAGCTTGCATCCATGTGGAACAGACAATATTTACTTTTGCCCCACGGATAGCTTGCACCTTTGATGATAAAATGTGAAGGAAGGCCATCTGGACTTTGCACAGAACACCACATTAATCCGCTCCCTCAGTGATGTCACGCTAATTAAGATGAGCCTAAGGTCGCAAGCACACTGGTGGCCTTGTTGTGTGTTCCACAGGGTGGGAGATAAACACGACAAGGATCTGGGGATCTGCCTTACCTGTAATGTTTGTAGGATACCAGTGGTCTGGGCTATGCTGGAATACACTCTGTAAAGACACATTGCTACATTTTGCATTCCCTGCAAGGAAGCAATCACAATACCACTGGGTCTCTTTGGATTCTGGAGGCAACACATGCCACCTAAAACACTAGTCCAGTCCATGTATTGCATGGTGTGAAAAACTGCTAGGTGTGAAGAGGGTCCTAGAGCAAAAAGCTTCTGCCGGAGATTCAGGCTACGATGCAAGTTGGGCCATGTGACCTAGCACATCTTACAGTACTGATGGTGTTCGTGGCAGAAAAGACGCAATGCAGCTTGTCAGAGGTTCGTGGAACTGCCAAGGAGTTTCCTAAATGTGTGTGAAGTGATCTGTGCAGCGATAAGCGGTGGAATGAGGCTGCCAAGGTGTGCCACACACGTCTCAAGAAAACTGAATGCAGATAGCCTGTCTGGCTGACAGTCTGTAGCTGCTACTCCCTAACTGTTGCAGCATTCACGTGGAAGCCATGCTTTCTCCCCGGGTTACTCCTCAGGTCATTTCTGCCCAACCCAGGACTCCTCTGATGGGTCATCTGCTTTGAGATTACCCATCAGCCTGGCAGACTCAGAGCAACTGAGGTCTGAGGCGCTTCCCACTTTTTGCCCCTCTTCCACCACAGGTGTCAGGTGCACATTGAGCTCCGAAGGACTACTCCGCTGTCCTCTCTCCCTTGCCACTCTCAAGGCCCTTTCTCTCCACGTCTCATCGGTGACACCAGTGCATATGCTTACCTGTAAGATGGCAATAATCGGGTGGGAAGATTTTCCAAAACCACCCACATTTACTTGGCTCTCAAGTTTTATTGTCATCTATGCCACGGATGTTTTACTTTTTTGAGTTGGAGTCTCACTCCATCACCCAGGCTGGAGTGCAGTAGCACACTCACAGCCACCCCACCTTCAACCTGCTGGGCTCCGGCGACCCTTCCACCTCAGCCTTCCAAGCAGCCGGAACTACAGGCGCGCGCTACCACGCCTGGCTCATTTTTTTATTGTAGAGACAGGGTCTCGCCAAGCTGCCCGGGCTGGTCTCGAGCCCGCGGGCTCAGGCAACCCACCCACCTAGGCCTCCCAAAGTGCTGGGATTATATAGGCTGAGCCACCGAGCCCGGTCTGACATTTTATTTTCAATTTTACTGCCAGCAGCCTCTGACTGTCAATACCATTCCAGTTCTACATGTTATGTAACATCAGTAGTTGAGTACTCAAGGCCCACAAAAAGCCTGTTTCACAAAGCCCTGCGCTTTACAGAATTCTTTCTGTGCAACTGGGTAGCTGAATCCAGGGGAACTACACAAAATCCACCAAAGGCTGTCTGTTTGTACTAGTGAGGTCATCATCTAGTGAGCTTCTAATTTTTAAGAATTCTGAAGGATTCGGTGCCTTAGTACTTTTTAGTGACACGTCTTACTTTAACGTGAAAGGTGACTTTCTGTTCAGAATTCTAGTTAGGCTAACTTGAGAATACCAACTTCTATCTCCTTGACCACCAAAGCAGCATTCTTGGTTCACTGAACAGAAGTTCAGTATATCCATTATCCCACTACAGCAAGTAACCTCAAACTCTGCTGTTAGGAAAGCATTTATGGTATTGTATTAATTCACAGATCATTGCCTAAAGAACAATTAATTCACCGGTTCCTCTAGAGCAAGCCTGTTTTGTATAGGAAAGTGGATACAATCATTTCCTTTTAAAAATACTCCTCCTCCAGACTCGGGCTCGGTGGCTCAGCCTGTAATCCCACGCTTTGGGAGGCTGAGGTGAGTGGATTGCCTGAGCCCGCGGGTTCGAGACCCACCTGGGTAACTTGGCGAGACCTCACCTCTACAATAAACTAAAAAAAAAAAAAAAAATCAGCCGGGCATGGTAGTGCGTGCCTGTAATTCCAGCTACTTGGAAGGCTGAGGTGGAGGGATCGCCATCGAGGCTGCGGTGGCCGGGAGCGGCCACTGCACTCCAGTCTGGGCGACAGAGTGAGACTCCAACTCAAAAACAACAACAACAACAAAAACTCCTCCTCTACCACAGAAGAGGGTGACTTGTAAAGGCCACATAACAACTGAGTAATGGAATTTAAATTTGTATTAATTTCTGACTACAAAGTTCATTCTCTGTCAAAAGTACTACGTCTACCTCTGTAAAGTCATGAGCCATCTAATGACGTGGCAGACTGCATATACAATGGTGGTCCCTTAAGATTACAAAGGAGTTGAAAATTTCCATCCCTAGTGATATCACAGCTGTCATCACAGCCATCTTAACTTCACACATCGTGCAACCTTTTCATGTTTGTGATGATGCTGGTGTAAACAATCCTACTGTGCTTGCCAGCTATAGAAAAGCATACAATTTTGCATAGTACATACGTGGTAATATTCAAATGTTAGCCAGGCTCGGTGGCTCAGCCTGTAATCCCGTGCCTTTGGGAGGCTGAGGTGAGTGGACTGCCTGAGCCCGTGGGTTCGAGACCCGTGTGGGCAGTGAGACCTCATCTCTACAATAAATTAAAAAATCAGCCGGGCGTGGTAGCGCATGCCTGTAATTCCGGCTACTCGGAAGGCTGAGGCGGAAGGATCGCCGGAGCCCGGCAGGTCGAGGCTGCGGTGGCCGGGAACGGCCACTGCACTCCAGTCTGGGTGACAGAGTGAGACTCCAACTCAAAAAATAAATAAATAAATAAATTCAAATACTACTAATGTATTTACTACTGTTTTGTCAGTGTACTCCATCTACTTACAAAATAAAAAATTAACTGTCAAACAGCCTCAGGCAGGCCCTTCAGAAGGTATTCTAGAAGGCAGTTACCATAAGCAACGACAGCTACATGTTGTCAGTTGTCCCAAAGACTTTTCAGTAGGGCAAGATGTGGAGGTGAAAGACAGTGATATTGATGCTCACTCTCTGTTAGGCCTAAGCTAATGTGTGTCTGTCTTAGTTTTTAACAAAAGTTTAAAGTTAAAAAAATTATTTTGAAATAGAAAAAAGCTTATAAACAAGGATATAAAAATATTTTTATACATCTGTACAATGTGCTTGTGTTTGAGCTAAATGCTAGTCAGAAAGTTTAAAATATTAAAAAGCTAACATAAAGTATAAAAGTTACAGTAAGCTAAGGTTAATTTGTTTTTTTTTGAGCTGGAATCTCACTCCGTCGTCCAGACTGGAGTGCAGTGGCCGCTCCTGGTCACCGCAGCCTCGACCTGCTGGGCTCTGGTGATCCTTCCGCCTCAGCCTTCCGAGTAGCCGGAATTACAGGCATGCGCTACCACGCCCGGCTGATTTTTTATTTATTGTGGAGATGAGGTCTCGCCAGGTTGCCCAGGTGGGTCTCGAACCCGCGGGCTCAGGCAATCCACTCACCTCAGCCTCCCAAATGCACGGGATTACAGGTTGAGCCACTGAGCCCGGCGGGTTAATTTGTTATAGAAAAAAGTTTCAAATGTAGTTCAGCTTAAGTAAACAGTGTCCATAAAGTCTACAGTGGTGCACGTGTCCCAGGCCTTCACATGCACTCACCACTCACTCACCCGGAGCAATTGCCAGTCTGTAAGCTCCATTTATGGTCAGTGACAAGAGTACCATTTTTTATTTTTATTTTTTTTAGTGCCTTTATGTTCGCCATTTTGGTGAATTACTGGAGACGGCGGTTCCGGCCCAAAGGTAGACTCATTTAAAAAATCTTTTATAGGGTATTTCTACTATACCTCTTCTATGTTTAGATATACAAATACCATTGTGTTACAACTGCCTGGTATTCAGTACAGTAAAATGTTGGGCAGGTTTGTTGCCTAGGAGCAACAGGCTATGCCATTCTAGATGTGTACCAGGCTGTATCATCTAGGTTTGTGTAGGTATACGCTATGATGTTTATACAATACATTCACCTAACAACACATTTCTCAGAATGAATCCTTGTTATTAAGCAACACATGACTGTATATACACATCGGATGCCCTATAGTTCAAAAATACTAGATCAAACAGGTCTGCAGTCATAAGCAGATTAAAATATAGTGGCAAGACTGTGATCAGTCTGTGGTAGAACCTCGTCAGGGTGAAACAAAGGTAAAATCCACCTAGTATGTATTTTAATGCCTGCCTATGTGCCAAAAGGAGTAATTATTTCAGTAAATATTATAGCAGTCTTTAGGAAAAAAAATTTTTTTTTCAATTTGAGTCAGGGATCTCACTCTGCAACCCAGGCTGCAGTGCAGCAGCACAATCATGGCTGATCACAGGCTTGACTTTCTTGATCCTTCCACTTCAAGCCTTCTGAGTAGCTGGGACTACAAGTGCACATCACAACATATGGCTTTTTTTTTTTTTCTTTCTTATTTTTGTAGAGACGAGTTCTCACTATGTTGCCCACACTGAACTCAAACTTCTATGCTCAGGCAATTCTCCTGCCTCGGCCTTCCAAAGTGCTGGGATTTTACATACAGGCATGAGCCACCATGTGCAGCCAAGATCAATCTTTCAAGAACTACAGGACTCAAGAGTTTCATCTAGCAAAAGGTGAGGAGGAGGAAAGAATAAAGAGAACGAAGACAAATGTGGCACTAGATGTCAAGTCGAGATACCCGCACAAAGTGAATTCATCCAAGATAGAGTGCTTAGAAAACAGCTGCCAAAAAGCAAGCCACACGCTATGCTAATTTATTTCCAATTCATGGTGTTTTTATTTTAGAAAACACACTGAATCAAACAGGTTAGAGTTATTGCTTCCTTGTTCTGTGTATTTTTATTTTCCACTTGAAAAAGCAGAGACAACTCTATCTTCTTCCATTCTGTTGCTGAAGCAAGCAAAAAGATCACTGGTGACTTCAAAAAGAACCTAGGGGAGAACAATGCATACAATTCACTTAAATCACAGATTCAAATAGTCTCTATAATGAGGATGAGAAAACAGAAAAAGGAAACAGACAGAAAATCAACTAAGTTGAAAATAAATTGTTACAAATTGGCTATACTATAACCAAAAACCACAACCAGTCTTTTGTTATTACCATACTTTGTCCTGGTGATCTCAGTTAACAAAGGTATATGCTGATGCTGACTTGGAAGACATTTAATTAGTTCTTATCATTAAAAATTAAAAGCTAAATCTACTACTGTTTTAGAGAGGCAACCTTACTCCCCACATTTATTTGACCCTTCTCCAGGAGAAACTGTAATTTGTTCTTTCTAATGGGTAAAGAACCATTCGTTCAATTTATAGGTTCATAATACAGTCTACCTCATTAAGATGTGGACACGACAATAATGCACACCTTTTCTTTTAAAAAAAAAATTTTTAGGCCGATATCTGGTTAAGTATACTTTCCAAGAGATTAATTTAAACTGCACTAGAGAAATAACATATTTTTTTAATCAGCCCAATTTCAGACAATTAATATAATTTTAAAAATACAATCATAGCCGGGCTCGGTGGCTCAGCCTGTAATCCCAGCACTTTGGGAGGCTGAGGTGAGTGGATTGCCTGAGCCCGCAGGTTCAAGACCCGCCTGGGCAACTTGGCAAGACCTCATCTCTACCATAGATCAAAAATTAGCCAGGCGTGGTAGCACACGCCTGTAGTCCCAGCTACTTGGAAGGCTGAGGTGGAAGGATCGCCGGAGCCCAGCAGGTCAGAGTGAGACTCCAACTCAGAAAAAAAAAAAAAAAAAATCATAAAAAGATGATTCAGTAATACTTCCTTAACAATCCTACAATATAGACACAACCATGCTTCATTTTAGTCAGAAAAACTGTACCAAGAAAAAACTGGAAAAAACAAAATACCTTATACAACACACAAAATAAAACAAAATTATTGTGCCAATATGCCCAAATACACAAAATTCAACTTATGCTCTCATACTAGTGTTCTAATAATTTTGGGTTCAGGTTAAAATTCAACTTGATCATCTTCTTTCAGTTCTGAAGCATTAACATTCCTATATACTAACCATAATTATTAAGACAAAACTGATTAAAAAATTTAGACTTTGAACATATTATCTGAGGCAGTGTGTTCTCATGTTCCATACCAATATGTATGATACATTTTAGCATTAAGACAATTAAAAAAATAATAGGGGCCTCCTTTTACGTGTTTAGAAAAGAAACAAAATTCACTATATATTTAGACACTATATTAGTTATTCTGGCATCATGTTACTATATATCCTATGATTCCAAGTAAAATGAGCATCTTATATAACTATCCACTTACCCACTGCTAGCCTAAAAATCTGCAAAAAAAAGAGGCATTTCAGAAAAATTAAAGCTTATCCTGTTTTTACCATCTACAAACTTTGAAAACAATTATTCTGAGAGCTAATAAAAATGTTTCTAAAATCTAATAAATTTAGATCAGTAAGTTTTAGCCTTCATCTAAAAGAATAAAAATTGATATGCTCCAGGATGTATGTTTCTAAAACATTGACTGTTTTGCTCATATTCTGATTCCATTAGAAACTTAAAAAAAAAATCAGTTAACTTGAAGTTAAAAGTTTAAAGACTAAGAACCATATGCCTTTCATTTCTGTCCACGTGATCTTAAACAGCATGGTTGCCAGGAACACTAAAGATACTATAGTTAAAATGAACACGTGAATAGTCTACATCTTATTATATATTTAAGGATTAAGTTTACATTCTTTAATTCTAGCAGACTCAAAGTATCACATAATTTCTTTTAAGCAGCCTAAGCAAATTCTAATACATAAAGAATTGCAATGTTGGTATCCTGATTCACATATCTAAAGGCAGTACAGATTCAGAGCAGATACAGACATAGAGAATGCAAATGAAGGGGGTGAAGAGGAAGAGAAAGACACACACACACTCTTAAAAAAACAGGCAGAGAAGAAGAACGGCAACACTGGGTAGGAAATTGAAAAGGACTGAAAGCGACAGAAGCATACAGACAGACTGAGGTAAGAGAAGCACAAAGACAGGGAGAGAAAGTGGAATAGAGAGGCAAATAAGTAAGATGCAAAAGTAAACAGGTAGAGCGGAACTGATGGGCATGGCTGGCACAGTGAAAAGGAAATGGGACTAGATCAAAAAGAAAAGCCAGGTGGAAGAAAAGATCTTTCCCCCTAATTTAGTTTTTCAAGTTATAGTCTTCTGTTGTTATCCCTCCAGGGCTTCTACAAAAAAAGGAAGAACCTTTTGTTTTTATAAAATCGTTAACAATGCATATTTCATTTCTCTTGTAGATTAAAAAAATCATATTTATTGTCAGCATAATTTTAGTCATTATTAAAGATCACATATATCAATGTACTGAGGAGAAGATCCTAATTGTACATTCTGCTAGTTATTTTTCAAAGTAAAGGATGAGAGTACACCAGTTAGGTCAAACTCAACCTAAGGCCAAGACCTATAGGCATTTAAGATTACACGCCACAGGAAATAATCACATAACATGCAACACTGATATCGGACTGAAAACATGTCTTAGTTAAAAGCAACTTACCATGTAGAGTCAAAGCCCAGAACTCCAGTCCTGTCTCCATTTTTGTGCCCCCCTTGCTTCACTTGGCATGCCATGCTCCATCTCCTCTCCTGTGCAGATTTTAAGTCAGTAGCCATGGATCTGAAGAATTTCTTCCTCTGCTGCCACCTACCAGTTTAATTCTCTGCTGCAGCAGAAGGGTATATAGAAAAAGTACTTGCTTACTATTCAAATTAAATAGAAAAAAATTTCTTTGCTTAACATTTCATATTTTTGCATATGCACCAACTTTTTCACGTCTCCCCCAGACCTTCCCTCCAAAAATCAGAAACAAAAATCCCAATCACAGAAAAATCAAACAATGTATGATCAATGTTCATGCTAAGCAGGGAAAATAAAATAAAATAAAGTGGAAAGATTTAGACACTCAGCAGTTGCCATCTCAAGAAGCCATGTTCTTTTCTGCTAGTTTCCTTCTCCACCTATACCTACATTCTACAAATAAATACATAACTTAGAATTTTAACTACGTAGTCTACAACTCCTACAATTTTTAAGTTCAGAGACTATCCAAAGAACTGTGGAAGATGCAGCAATATAAAAGAGTTTCTTAAAGTAATTCTAGAAACTAAGGGTGTTAGGTGCTTTACCTGCTTGAGTTTTCAATGTTCTGGACTGCTTATTGCCCAATGGCTCTGAATACATTAAAACACGAACACATACGCCACCTACATTTAAAATAGGGTCGCATTTGTATGCCCATATAAGCACTGGGTATATTTTTTGCAAAAGAGTATTAAGTTCATTAAGTCCTTTAAACAGGACTGACCATGAAAACACATTTCCTCAAACTATATACATACAGAGAAGAATCCGGGGGGAAAAGGGAGACAGAATGACAAATGTAATAGCAGTTGTAAATTGGGTATTAACACGGCATAAATGTTTTGTTTGTTAAAATCCTGAGATTCATTTCGATTCCCACTCTGTTTATCACTGGGGTCTAGTTATTAAGGGATAGTATCCAGTAATGGACTAGCAATACAGTAATGGCTTGTTTTTGTTCCACCCTCCCACTACCTTCACCCAAGATAAAAATATGTACAGTTTTGCCAGCTTAAAAAAAATCAGGATATAAAACAAACACTGACATAAGCACCAAAGGCTAATCAACAGTGGCGTGGCAGTAACATTGTTTCTACTTTCTCATTCCTTCCCCCATCTCAAGCCCCACCCTTTGACCTCTGTGTATGGGATGAGCCTGAGCAGGAGAGGTGGAGATGTCAGGACTGCGCCGTTCCCACGGATGCTCCTAGAGGCCTGTTGTGCTTCTGGGAACTGGGGCACAGGGATGTCTGTCTGACTGAAACCTAAAACAACAACAGTTCACCCCGCCCCTCATGTTCCAACCCCACAATAGCAGCCAGGTATCTTATGCTATTTAGGTTCACCTAGTAAGTGTGAATATGGCAAAATCTAAAAGAGCAAGGTTATTGTAGCAAGTCAGTGGTACTCAATGGGGGGGGCGGGGAGAAGTAGCAGACTGGAGACTGTTAAAACTCTCCATGCCTTAGGCAATCATACTGTCCATACATTCTAATGCTGGCCATTCTTATCAGCAGAACAAGGTTCTCCTGAATGAGTTTTTAAAAATTACATACCACAAATTCTTGCGGGAATGCAGTTGGGATTCGTTTGTTAGTAAATTCCAATTCAACACATAAATATTTTGTCTTAATAACTTATTACATGTCCTCCTTCAGCTGTAGAAATAGCATTATAAGCCAGGATTTCCTATTCATTAACTAGTAACTTACTGGACTCACAGCCTCTTTGAATAGGACATCTTGAGCCATAGGATAAAAATCAGGTAGTAAATGTATCTTTAAAAAATCCTGACTACTTTCACTAAAATTCTAGCTATTAAAAACAGGATTACCTCCCAAAATAATAAAAAAACTCCGACCACAGTCACAAGAAAGGATAGCAGAAAAGGAGGAGAGGGTAGGCTAGACTGGGGTAGACAGAGGAGGAGATAGTTTATTTACAGGAAGGCTATTAAAATGGGAAAGCTGTATTCCTAATTCCTGTGACTAACTTTCTTATGAACCTGATTAATCTGCATAACCATCTTGTGCTTCAGAACTGTTGTATCTGTTCAAATCTGTCATTTTTGAATGTTTAAACCACAATTTTATGATAATCTCAAACTGCTTACCTCTGCTAGAATCAGTCTCAGAAATGCTAAAATAGTTAGTTCTGAAATCACATTCTTCTAAAATAATTAAAATGTTTTTAATCTACATCTTATCATTCCCTTTCACTTTGATAATGTAATAGAAACAGAAGCACTGAGGTCAACTGAAAGCTATGTTGAGTTTTTACCATATAGCCTAGAACCTACTTTTACCTTTTCAAAACTCTAGTTTTCCATACCTGTCAATTCCTAATTGATGTCTTTATATTGTGAGCTCACTGTGTATTCGGAACACCAACCCCTGAAAAAGCTTAAGCCAGAGTAGCACAATGGAAGAAACAAACAAACCCAAAACAAAAACAAAGCCAAAAAAGTCACACTCTGAAATACGTAATTATAGACATATATGCAAGGAATGGAGTTATCTAAATGGCTAAACAAAATGCCCAAGAAAGTCCCGAGTTCATCCCAATCAATCTGAACTTTACCCCCAAAAAGTTCTTCATCAAATTATTTGCTAGATGTATTTATGTATCTTTTTTTAAAAATGAGAGTTATGACAAACCCATGGTTGCTTTTAAAGTACATCAAGAAAAGGAAATTTTTTCAAAAGAAAGTTAGCCTAGTGATGGAAAGAAAGGAGAGAGTCTAATTACCTGCCAGCAGGCTGGGGCTGTGCCTGAATCCAAACCGCTGCATTTACCATTCATTACACAGCTGCATTATTGGGGGAAGGGGAGTTTAGAAGGGCACTGACCCCGAAAGTTCTCAATACTTCTCACTCATCATCAGGAAGGGGGAAGAAGGAAAGTTTTTTCTCTGGGTATTTTTTTGTTTGTTTGTATTTGTTTTTTTGGCTCCTGAAAAGGCTGGTAAAGAACAGTAACATTGGAAGAAGTTAGAATATTTCTTTAAAAACAATGTAAAAACTGCAAAACATTAAGGATTTAAAAGGCCAAACTTGTTAATATAGAAAATTTTTCACTAGAGTTAGGCAGCCACCCCAAAACAGCATGGCAAAATGGCATTGGTATAAAGGAAACAAAATATCACACAAAAATCCAAAACAAAACTAAAAACATTTCAAATTAAACCTGGAAGACTAGAAGATTCCAACAGCAGATTTCTGTCCACTACTGAAACATTCCAAAATCCAAGCTTCAAAGGCGCCTAAATGTATTTTAAATAAAACTTTGTTTGTTTTTTTTAAAGAAAAAAAAGAAAAAGAAAGAAAGAAAGCAGTGAACCTGGTTATAATTCCTGCAATATATTACATTTTAAAAAATCCTATTACAACAAAAACAAATCTTAAATGAAATTAAACAAACAAACAAATAAAAACAGTAGCAGCAGAGGTTACCTGTCTGAGCACCTACATTTTCTTAGGAGGGGATCGTGTCTCACCAGCCAAATAGCCCATAAACCTTCTCAAAAAAAGTGAGCCAGAAGAAAAATAACACAAGATTTGATTTCACAATGTCTCTAAGCCCCCCAAACCCCAAACTGGGGATTCACTGAATGAAGAAAATTTTTTTCCATTGCTTTCTTCTTAGAAAAAGATGATTTTGAAAGTCAATGCCTTTGATATCTTCTCAAAGTCTGATAATGTGCTTGATGAAACCAAGTCTCTTGTTGGATTTTTCTAATGTTCCAGGGTAGTTTCTTATTGATAGCATATACAGAAAGATTTCAAAGTTCATTGGAGAAAAGCCAGCAGAAATGACCAATCAATTATAGGCACCAAAAAGAAAAAAACTATTAAAAATTTTAAATAGTTCATACTTATATATGTTTAGATATAGCTATATATCTATATATATAGTCCAGTTTTCATCATGGGTTAAATAAAAACAATATCAGAAATAATTATTTTAAAATACAATTTAGAATTACAATTTTAACAATATACAAAAAATTTACAATAATTCAGATTTTGCCATGATTATACATTATTTGATAAATACATTTTACCTCTCATAATAGCAATGATTATACAAAAGTTGTTAAACAATTATGAAAATAAATTTAACTTTCATTTAAATATCTGCTGCTGTTTCCCCTGGGTTCTTCCAGAATGACTTGCTCATATTCTTAACCTTAATTTTTGAGGGAATTCAAGAAGATATCCATGTTTTTTAAAATCTAAGATGACCATTCCTGCCCTTTTCATTCTAACATGTTGTGTGTACGATCCAGAAATAGGTTGCTAAAGTTATGTTTTAATATAGTGTGAATGAATGCACAGGAGATGGATAACTAGTGAGTAAAACTACAGATGAACTAACTTTGGATGTTTCCTATAATACAGTTGCTCAACTTGGTATAAGTTAAAAATAAAGGATAACTACATTTTTCCTTGTTCCTTACCCCACCAACACAAACATGAACTTTTCATCAAATAGGGTGTTCTATCTGTGTTTTTAAATGCATTAATCTACATACACATAACATATAACTGGTCAAAGTATATGCATCATAATATATGTGGCAACCAGGTGGTCCCTTATAAACATGAATGATGACTAAGAAGTTCTTTCTTCCTCATTTATTTCTCTATACCACATGGTATGCATCCTTCAAAATATGGTCATTCAGCAAAAGAAGTACCAAGTATTTCTTTCAGTTAATGAGTCAGAGGTACTAATTATAATGTATGAGTCCCCAATTACCCTGTGCAAGCCAAATTCTTCTAGATGTGATTAGAATATCCTAAGATAAATGAGAAACTCCTTTTAAGTATCTTTTCTGAGGTGAAATGAGACACTGCACAGATGAGAGGTACTATTCTATTCATCAACAATCAACCTTTCACTCAACTTTAATTAAGTATTTAATTCTATGGAAAAAACAAATTTTATTACATTCCTTTTTAAATCGGGGGAAAAAACTGTACAAGTAAGCATGATCAAACCTCTGTTAGAGCTGGTTAATACTGATCTTTTATTATTGCCTCGAAGTCTCTCTAGCAGTGTCCAAGAAATTATGCTTAAGGTCCATCTGAAGGAAAATAGCACTGGAGAGGCAAGAAAGGGCTTGGGTAAAAGCTTCAGAGGATTTGTAGGGAGATTGAACTTGCTGTTTAAAAAATTACGTTGAATTCTGCAGCATCTCCATTTCTTAACATACCATCCAAACCCATCATTGGGATAGTTTTACCCATGTTTTAAAGGCTCATATTATATGCAGTTTTGGGGCTTTTACGAATTCAAAAGGGAATATAAAGAGTGGACAGTATTGAAGGCTTTAAGAGTAGGGCTATAAGATGCTCAATACTGCTAAATAAGTCCCCAAACAAAAATACCCAGCCCCACCCCATCCCAATTCCTATATGTAAAAAGAAAAAATGCACAGCCAGAAGCTTTAAAAGAAAAGCACGTAGCCTTGAATAAATCATACACTGAACGGTCTAGAAACAAACAAAAAAAACAAACAACATACATATACACAGATAGGCCTAAAAAGCATCTATTCACCTTATGTCTTTAGGTGAAGATCTCTACCCTAGTGGAGTAGAAAACAACTCATCTGTTTTTTAAAGTCAAAAACTGTATTTCCCATCATGCTCCAATTCCTAGAATCTATCCTGTTTGATTAATTGATGTAAACAAAACCCAAAACATATACACATGCATGCGTGCACACACAAACATATATACTCCCTCGTAAAATGTAAAAAATGCAAATATATAACGCTGGCATTAGAAATCACTTCAGCTTTATACTTAAGAACTTATAGGCCCTTGATTTGCCCCCCCCAAAAAGTATTTTTTCCTTGTTCTTATTCTTTAAATGCCCAACCAACAAAAGAAAAAGGGAAAAATAAAAGGTTTTAAATGTACATGTTTCAAGTCAGTGTCTTGTTAACAAAAAAGGTAGCATTTTCTTCACTTTGGCCATTGTTAAAGATGCAGGCATAGAGCAGGGAATGTTAGACTAGCATGTATTTAAAAAAAAAAAGCAACATTAACAGAGCATATATCTTTCAAAAAAGACTAAAACACTAACAAATACAAGTCAATGCACATATTTTAAACTAGTGTAATTTTATCTACATTGAGTAAATGTTATTTTGTATACCAGACATTGCAATACTGTTCATTTTCCTTTCATCATGCAAACATGCCAATTTTGTCATTGAAAAGGCTTTATGGGGTTATATTTACTTTGTCCTCCCCTAGCCATAGTAAGAGAGGGGAAAAAAAAAAAAATCAATGAGAAAACACAAAAATAAGAAGTAAAAGAGCCCCTGGATGAACTACAGCTGTTAGTTGATAGGAAAATGGCAAAATTTTCAAATTTGTTTACGTAAAAAAATTTGTGTAATTTAAGCAGACCTTTTCCTCACACATTACAAATCTTACAATACAATATGAAGTTGTGCTACTCAGATATTTGTACCAAAACAACTATTTGTACAAAAACAAAAGCAAAGGACCATGCAAAAATATATGTATGGTCCTCAAGGCCCACAAGCATAGAAACTTTTCAGTAATTTAAAAGGGTAACTACAAGAGCCTGAAATTTTTATATATTCCACCTCTTCTGCCTCTCTTTCTGCAGAATTTGCAAATGAAAATCAGTAACATCTTACTAGCAGAGGTCTCGTCTATCTCCCCCTTCTCTCCAACTAATCCTACTAATTTTCTCCCATCTTCCTGAGAATCCTTCATGAACAGCATTGCAAGTTGGTTTAAAAAAAAAAAGAAAAGAAAAAAAGAAAGTTAAGTTTTACAAGGGTTTTGTTGGTTAATCACTAGTGGAGTCACTCCACCAGGAGTTTGATTTCATTGGCTAGCAGCTGGTTCATGTTGAATAGGCCCCCTGGGAGCTTGGTGAGCAGCTCTCGCTCCGTGCTTTCAGGGTCGCTGTCGACAGAGCTGGAACTTGCGCTCATGTTGTCGACAGCAGTGCTGGCTGGGGGACCCAGCTCCGGCTCACTAGTCTCACTGGCCGTGGACACCACGGAGAGCAGGGACATACGCCGAGTGAGCCGGCCAGAGGGTAGAAGGGAGGCGGCATAGTCCGCTATGACACCAGCTACATCTAGATTACAAGCCTTATCAAAGGCGATGAAACCTACATTTGCATTGGCCTCGCAGACACAGAAGGAGCCGTCATCTTTCATCAGCAGGTCAATGCCACATACATCCATCCCCAGGATATTAGACACCTGGATGGCCAGCTGCTTCCCTTGTTCACTCAATGAGCACATCATCCCCACACCACCTGGCAAAGAGAAACAAGATAGGAAGTTACCAAAATGACGAATTTTTGTAATAAAATTAAAGCTGGTTTCCAAGGCTAAGCCTGGCTTATAAATTGGAAGTGAGAACAAAAGTGTTCTTCTAGCGTAAAATGGGAACCGTGAAGTCTACATTTCCTTCTGCAGCGATCCTCTCCCTCCCTAGTCTCCCAGGAAATGATGCCTTACTACTTTTTCAATGCTAATTTTTCCCCAAGAAAGACATTACAATTTCACTGAAGCCTATCCAACTTGCAACAATATAGACAAAGTATAAGGAACTTCACCATAAATAAAATCAGATCACTTTGTTTTATTTTTTTAACTTTTTTTGAGTTGGAGTCTCACTCTGTTGCCCAGACTGGAGTGCAGTGGCCGCTCCTGGCTACCGCAGCCTTGACCTGCTGGGCTCCGGCGATCCTTCCACCTCAGCCTTCCGAGTAGCCGGAATTACAGGCATGCACTACCACGCCCGGCTGATTTTTTGATTTATTGTAGAGATGAGGTCTTGCCAAGTTGCCCAGGTGGGTCTTGAACCCACGGGCTCAGGCAATCCACTCACCTCAGCCTCCCAAAGCACGGGATTACAGGCTGAGCCACTGAGCCCAGCTCACTTTGTTTTATATATGACACAATGTTACTAGATTTTGACTTGTAAAAACAATAAAGACGCATAAAAGGACCGAAGATGGGGTGGGTCGAGAACGTGGCAACCTGAACACAGCGCTCTTTCTCTATAGTCCCCACGTCAATTGATCTGGCATTCCTAAGCCAAAAGGCTTCCGGTCTTAAGATAGCTGGATGGGCAGAAGTCGTCTTGGGCTTTGCTGTTATCTGACAACAAGGAATTAGAAATAGAACTTAATTTTCCCACTTGGAAATCAGCTTCAGAAAGCTCTGAACTAAGGACAAGAAAGCAAAGATCTCTTAGAAGAGCTTGGCTCAAAGACCCGCCTGGGCAGGTAAGACCTCATCTCTACAATAAATCAAAAAATTAGCCAGGCGTGGTAGCGCATGCCTGTAGTTCCAGCTACTGGAAGGCTGAGGTGGAAGGATCGCTGGAGCCCAGCAGGTCAAGGATGCGGTGGCCGGGAGTGTGCCACTGCACTCCAGTCTGGGCGACTGAGTGAGATTCCAACTCAAAAAAAAAAAAAAAAA
>NW_007087918.1:117689-120512 GCF_000164805.1 Carlito syrichta
AAAGGAAGGTTGAGGAGGAAGGATTGCCTAGCCCAGCAGGTCGAGGCCGCATTGTACTCGAACCTGGGCAACAGAGTGAAACTCCAACTCAAAAAAAAAAAAGAGAGAGAGAGATGGAAAATAGTCAGACTGAAACAAAAAATAAAACTTAGCAAACACAATTTAAATGAAGTAATAAAGAAAAATTAAAAACCAAAGGAGTGGTCAAAGAAATACAAGACAAAGGTAAAACAAACTTTACTTCATAGCATTCTATCTCTTGACTAGAGCATATATCCATAAACACATTTTTCCTTTGCCAAATATTAAAACAATCATGCTGGCCACAAAGAAAACCTTAAAAAATTGTTTTGGTTTTTATTTTTCAGTTGGAGTCTCACTGTGTCACCCAGGCTACGTGTATTTACACGCTCACAGCTACTGCAGCCTCGACCTGTTGGGCTTGGGAGATCTTCCTCCTCATCCTTTCAAGTAGCTGGAACCACAGGCACACACTACCAAGAAAACCTTAAAAAATTTAAGAGACTTTTCAGGCCACCTTCTCTGAGAATAATTCAAAAAAACCAGAAAGTAATGGTAAAAGTAACCCAAAGAATATTAACTACTTTGAAATTGCAAAATTGATTCTTTGAATTAAAGAGAAAACCACAAAAGAAAATTAGAACCATTTGTAAAGAAAAGAGATTATTTATAATTCCTAATGCAATGCAAATATTGTTGTGTAGGAAAGAATGACAAGAAAAAGTCTGCACATGGTCAGTACAGACAATTATCCCCCCCCCCAATTTTTTGTTGTTGCTGGAGCTACACTCTGTCGCCCAGGCTGCAGTGCAGTGGCACACTCACGGCCACCCCAGCGTCAACATGCTGCTCTCTGGTGATCCTTCCACCTCAGCCTTCCAAATAGTCAGAACTACAGATGCGTGCTACCATACCCAGCTAATTTTTTTGATTTATTGTAGAGATGAGGTTTCACCATGTTGCCCAAGCTGGTCTCAAACCCCGCAGGCTCAGGTAATCCTCTTGCCCCAGTCTCCCAAAGTACTGGGATTACAGGCTTGAGTCACTGCGCCTGGCCCCCCAAAATATTTGTGTTTGTTTGTTTGTTTCTGAGTCGGAGTCTCACTCCGTCGCCCAGACTGGAGTGCAGTGGCCGCTCCCGGCCACCACAGCCTCGACCTGCTGGGCTCCGGCGATCCTTCTGCCTCAGCCTTCCAAGTAGCTGGAACTACAGGTGCGTGCTACCACAGCTGGCTAATTTTTTGATTTATCGTAGAGATGAGGTCTCATCAAGTTGCCTAAGAAGGTCTCGAACTCGCGGGCTCAGGCAATCCACTCACCTCAGCCTCCCAAGGCGTGGGATTACAGGCTGAACCACTGAGCCTGGCTCCCCCCAAATATTTTTGATCCATGGTTGGTTAAATTAACAAATTTAAAACCCACGGATATGGAGGGTCAACTGTATTTGCAAAAAATAACTTGAAAGATGATTTCCTTGAATAATCATACTTATCTATTTAGTTGATTATCTGTCAGGTGTGTGTATAATTTCACATAACTAAAATCAGCGTTTTATTAAACATTAAGAGAATGAGAGGCTAGGTACAATAGTTTATGCCTGTTATTCCCAGCACTTTGAGAGGCTGAGGTGGGAGGATCGCTTGAGGTCAGGAGTTTGAGACTAGTCTAGGCAACAAAGCAAGACCCCATCTCTACAAAAGTTTAAAAAAGAAAAATAGCCAGGTGTGGTGTCACATGTCTATAGTCCCAGCTACTCAAGAAGCTGAAGCATGAGGACTGCATGAGCCCAGGAGTCTGATGCTGAAGCTAGCTATGATAATACCACTGCACTCTAATCTGGGCAACAGAGTGAGACCTTGTCTCAAAAAAGAAGAGAATGAGATATACAGTTTAACAGTTAGAGAAGATTCCATTCATGACATGCATTTGAACATCTAGATGATGTCTGCATCCATTTAATCACTCCAAATTTGGAGCCAAGGTATTCAAGAGGCAGCAACACCCCAGTCAACACCGGAGCTAAGTAGTCTAGATTCACTTTCAAGTTACACCATTATGAGATCGATTACACTGAGGAAGTGACTTAACTGTACTTAGTTTCCTCACCTGTAAAGTAGGGGTAACAACAATACCTACTCTGCGGATTAGCCAAGTTAATAGTCATTAAGCACTTAGTACAGTACCAGCACTAAAGAGATGTTAGTTGTTATTTTTCTTAATACCAAATATAGGAGAATACTCAATGTTTTAAAAGGTCTCTCTAGGAATAGTGTAATGAGGATATTCCATTTTGATGAACATGGTAGAAGGGCTCTGACTTCGTTAGATATAAGCATAATGCCACAAGAATTCAGATTGATATCCTTACAGGGAAAGAACAATACAACAGACTAGAAGACCCTGAAACAAACCAATGCATATGTAAAAATTCAATAAAAATCAGTGACAAACAGACCATTCAATAAGTAGTGCTGGGACAACCAGTTATTCATTGCAAAAAAAGAAAACACAATTTGTATCATCACACTGAACAACAAATTCAATTTTAGGTAGATTAACGTACTAAACATGGTAAGCATATTTTTTAAATTTTAGAAGACTATGTAGAGAATAGATTACAACCAGAGTGCAGAAGAATTTCATCAATTTTAGAAAAAGAAGAGAATGGGCCCTCAGTGGCTCAGGCCGTAATCCTGCGCTTTGGAAGGCCGAAGTGAGTGAATTGCCTGAGCCCGTGGGTTCGAGACCCGCCTGGGCAACTTGGCAAGACCTCATCTCTACAATAAATCAAAAATTAGCCAG
>NW_007087918.1:120691-122362 GCF_000164805.1 Carlito syrichta
GGGCGTGGTAGCGCACGCCTGTAGTTCCAGCTACTAGGAAGGCTGAGGCGGAAGGATCACTGGAGCCCGCAGGTCAAGGCTGTGGTGGCCGGGAGCGGCCACCGCACTCCAGTCTTGGTGACAGAGTGAGACTCCAACTCAAAAAAAAAGAAAGAAAAGGAAAGAAAAAGCAGAGAATGTGAAGAAATGAATGAATATGCTTAACTTTGTAAGTGAAAATGCCTGTATATCAAAATATATAATAAAAAAGAAAAGAGACATCATAGACTGGAATGAAAATATAGGACTTAGAATTCATATATTAGACAAAGGGATTTAAAGTCAGATTACATAAAGTACTCCTATAGATCAACAGGACAAAGAAAAACAACAACAAAAATGGAGACAAAAGACCTGATAGGCAACTCAGAGATGAAGATATTAGAATAGGTGATAAAAAATTCATGTTTGTATTCCTAACAGCGTAATGTTTAGTTTTACATATAATTAACTTTTGTATAAATTAAGTACTAAATGTATTCTCTTCTGTGACATGTATTTTTAAAACAGTTTTATGTTTTTGAGATTCATCCATGTGGTTGTAAATCTGAGTTAACCAGGGATCAAGTCATGTAGTGCCTGGTAGCCATTGCAAGAACTTAGATTTTCCTCTGAAAGAAAATGGGGAGTCACTGGAGGACTCTAAGCAAAGACTGACTCGATATGAGTTGCAATGTAAAAGAATCTGTCACATCACTGCTGTGTTAGGAAGAAACTAGGGGCAAGGTTGTAGAATCAAGAAGACACATTAAGGGGCTACTAAAAGTATTCCAAATATGAGAAAATCTTTTAATGGAGACAATGAGAAATAATCATATTTGGAGACATTTTTGAAAGCAGAGAGTTCGAGGAGTTCCTGATAGTTTGAATATGGGATATAAGAGAAAAGTATCAGGATTACTCTGAGAACTTTGGTCTAAACTGGAAGGACAGAGCTGTCCTTATTAAATGATAAGAAGAAAACTGTGGGTAGGATACCTTATAAGGGGAAGTCAGATTAGGAGTTCAGTTTTGAAGACAGTGAGTAGGCAGTTACTTAAATGAACGTGAAGTAGAGAGAGAAACCCTAAATTGGAAGTAGAAATTTGAAAATAATAAGCACATAAATAGTACTTAAAGTCACGGACAAGATTAGTAAGTAATAAACTGAAAAGAGAAAAAACTTAAAGGCTAAGCTCTATGTGCCTCAACAATAGGAGATCTGAGAAAATATATATGAAGTAAATCAAAGTCAGCTGGACCAGTGGGTAAAGACACAGCTTAAATGAATTCCAGTATATCATTAAAGAGGGAAATCTCTAAATCTGGTCAGACATCTCATCCACGTATGAACTGAGTTACAAATTGCACCCTGGTGAAAGCAAATTTATTATGATTCAGTGAAACTGAACTCCATTACTAGAAAAACTCAAGAGTCTGTTTATTACATTGATAGTATGTCGATAAATATTTACATGTGAAAGATACGTTTTGCAACTTATTAAGTAAAAAGACCTACAGTTATATACATATAAATGCTCACTGGACAATCACAACATGACTTTATTTATTTATTTATTTTTTTGAGTTGGAGTCTCACTCTGTCACCCAGACTGGAGTGCAGTGGCCGCTCCCGGCCACCGCAGCCTCGAC
>NW_007087918.1:122382-128863 GCF_000164805.1 Carlito syrichta
CCAGGCGGGTCTCGAACCCGCAGGCTAAGGCAATCCACTCACCTCAGCCTCCCAAAGGCACGGGATTACAGGCTGAGCCACCGAGCCCGGCTTACAACATGACTTTATATACTCTAAAGACACCTGCATTGTTTTTACCTAGTGAGCAGTTGCTTTGCATCCTCCCATCTGTTGAACAACGTAACATGGTGCCAACCACACGGCCTCCCACAACAATGACACGTACATCCCGTCCATGAGACTCTTTAACATACTTCTGGAACAGGTATGGAGCTTCATGGCGAATAAGATGGCTCAGATCAGCCAAATGGTGCTTATCTCGAGCCAAGAAAACAGCTTTACCTATGATTGAAAAACAATTTTTAAAAATTTGTAAGTATTTGTAAATATATACTGCTCAAATTGTGAGCAGTCGAGCTCTGTTACCTGAATCTTCTTGTGCCCTTATCTGTTTTTTCAGAACCAGTTACACTTTATTTCTTTTTTAAAGTTTTCCTTGTTAGAACTATTTTAATCAAAATAATTTAGTAATGGCAATTAATGAGACAATGAAAAATATATAAAGACAACATTAATCTCCTTTTAAATAACTTTCCAGTCCCCAAACTCTTATGGTAAACTAATTTTGGTATATGTTGTGAGGCAGGGGTCTAGATTTGTGTTCCTCCAAGAGGTCAGCAATAATGCCAGTCTTGTATGTAAATTCATACATACTTGGATAGATATATCATTTTATGCCTTAAAATTATTTCTTAATCCAAAGTCATTAAGATATTTTCATTACTATCTTATATTATATAGTTTTATACATTTAAGTCTTCAAACTATGTATCTTAATATCTTAGTATTTTAATATATCATACAATGTTAGAATATATATAAAATAATATATGACATGCTTTAATTCACATGTTTTATTATATAACACATTTTCTAATTCAGAGGAAAAACGTTTTGCTAATACATGAGGCTGTATATATTAAGATATTAGCACAATATAGACACGATATTATTATATTAGTATATAGTAACATAGCAGTATATTATACACTTCAATTTATTTCTGAATGCTCTAGTTTGTCTTACTGCTCTATTTATGTATTTTTATACCAAGGGAAGTGGCTGTTTTAATATATGGTTATAATTTCCTCCCACTGAGGGGGGAGGTAAAAACAATATGGAATTTATGACACTTCTGTTTGAATCTGGGTGAGCTTTGGATTGTTCCAACCAAGAGAACACAGAAGAAGCAATTCTATATTACTTCAAAGGGTGGTTCGTAAAAGGCCACACAGGTTGTTTGCTCACTGTGGCACTCACTGGAGGAAGCCAATCCGGTCAACAGTTCCAGCTGAACTGTGATCTAATCATCCCTTTCAAGGCACTAAACATCTACGGTTGCTTGGATTTACGTATCATTTTATGCCTTAAAATTCTTCCTTAATCCAAAGTCATTAAGATATTTTCATATACTATCTCATAAAGTTTTACACAGTTTTATCTTAAGACATCTATCTTCAAACTATGTAAGTTGAGAGGAAGAATAACTGGAGTTAGATGAGGTTCTTATATTGTTGAAAAGGAAGATAAGACATTAACTTCAGACTTGGTCTAAGTTAAGTCTGCATGTTAAAAATCTCTAGGATAACCACTAAATAAAAATAGCTTCTAGCCAAATTAAATAGCTCATAGCAGCCTTCTATAAGTATGCGATATCATACACTTAACAATTTCCCTCTAATTGTTCTTCAGAAGCTCTGTTTCAGAATCACTCATATCAATAGGCAAGCGTACTTTCAAAATTATGTGTCATAGCAACAGGCTCAAACACACCTCTATGGCCCCGCGTATTCTTCACTACCATTGGGAACTCCAGTACTTCGGCTTCATCAATCATTTTAGCAAAATTTTCATGGCCACCTGGTTTGGGCAATAAAAAAAAATTAAGAGGAATGGCAGTAGAAGTGTTTTGTGATCAATTTTATTTACACCAAAGACAACGGCGCAGGAAATGGAAGGTATGAATCTAGTGGCTACCTTTTCTTTTCCTTGGAGAAAGTAATAAACACAAGTTGAAAGTATAACTAAGTATCAGTTGAAAACAACTACACCTTAAAACAACCACAACTAAACATATTCTGATAGTCAACTTAAAGAACTTATCTTTCAGCTAACCTGAGTTTCTAATTCTATACCAGTTTTATCCCTACTCCTCCACTACACAAATAAAAGAAGATTTACTTTAATATATTCAATTCCCTGGCTGGATTAAGACATTTTTAAGAAGAGTTGGGCATAGTGGCTCAAGCCTATAATCTCAAAACTTTGAGAGGCCAAGACTGGGCAACATAGCAAAGACTTTGTCTTCAAAAAAAGAACAAACAAAAAGACAGTCAGGTGGGGTGAGTCAGGTACGTGCCTGTGGTGAGCTATGTGCCACTGCACTACAGTCTGAGAAACACAATGAAACCCTGACAGGAAAAAAAGAAAAAGAAAAATAAATGGAAGAATAAACCAATTAAGAAGAGTTATCAAAGACTGAAGAAATGCTGCACACACACACTCTCTCTTATCAAATACATATTCATTTTTCTTATCTCCATTATAAATCCAAGTTTTTTCAATACTGAGGCAACTCAAAATCCATGGGTTAAGTCTTGCTTATTACTGTTTTCATTACCCAGGATCAAATGATACAATAGCAAGATTAGTACAAAAGTATATTGTAGTTCTAAAAACAGTATGATGACAGAAAAAAATTAAGCCAGGAGAAAGCTCATTAAATAAGGGAAACAGAAGAAATCTGCAGCTTGGTGAAATTACAAGAATTTAGTCATGAAATTTTAATCTTTCACATTAGAACAAAGGTAATATTTGTTCATTTGGTTTACTGTTTTCTCCTTTCCATTATCATAAAATCAAAATTATAGAACCATGATATAAACTGTAATATCCTGAAAGCATTAGAAAGACAGAATTACCAACTTACTCATATTGTTTATCTCTAGTGGTGTAATTGCTAAAAGCAGCAACTGTATCCACACATGCCCTATACTCTAGGGGTTCCTTTCTTCAAAAAATTGGCAGTAAGAAGAGGACAAGGGTTTCTTTTTAAAACTTCATTAAATCTCCAAGCATGCTAGTAGACATTTATTTAGAGAAATATCTTTTTGGAAAACTCTGTAGGTGATTTATATTAAGTCTGATCTTTTCCAAACTAGAAAACTAGAAGGGCAGGAAAAACATTAGCCTAACACTGTTTAGAGAGTGTTACTCCAAGTGTGGTTCTGAAACTTGTACCTATTTGTGACTGGTTTGTGACATGTGGTCAGATAAATATTAAAAGTGTAAGCACTCGAAACTTTTATAGCAATTTGACATTGCTGTGATAATTTTTTTCTTTTTTTGAGCTGAACTCTCACTCTGTCACCCAGGTTGGAGTGTAGTGGTATGATCATGGCTGCCACAGCCTGGCCCACTGGGCTCAGGTGATATTTCCTCCTTGGCCTTCCAAGTAGCTGGAACTACAGGCACGTGCCATCATGCCCAGATAGTTTTTTGATTTATTGTAGAGATGAGGTCTCGCTAAGTTGCCCAGGTTGGTCTGGAAACTCCTGGATTCAGGACTCTTGACTCTGCCTCTCAAAGTGCTGGGATTACAGGCATCATAAGCCACTGCACCTGGCTTGTGGAACTACTCTTAAGACATGATTCATAATTCTCCTGACCAGTTTGTTAAAAATAAAGTCACTTCTGTAAGAAGTTTTTCATGCTTGCAAGTTTGCCCTATTAGTTTAGTTTAGCTTTCACAACTTCTGGTACACTAAAATTTAGACTACACATTCTCATTAGTGAACTCACCATAAGAGAAAGTATCTGGCAGAGGAACACCATGGCCAGCCAACTCCTGAAATGTCCAGAACTTATTAACACAGTTCAGGATGGCTTGAGGTCGGTTCATCAACCGGCATCCCATCTTCTCTAGATGGCGTAAAACAGTGATGTCACTATCACTTTGTACCCAAGGGGTTGGTACTCTCACTACCACCACTTGAGGGTATGTAGTGATTAGTTCTCCATTGATCCGGAGGCCTGAAATATACAGAAATAAAGCCAAAACCATTAGAAAGGAATATACAATAAACTAAGAGGAACACTAATATGCCAAAGCTTGGATCACAAGACTAAATGCACTATTTTGTTAATACCGAATGGGAGGAAGGGAGGGAAGGAGGGAGGGAGGGAGGGAGACAGACTTCTGTTAGAAAACAAACAAAAACACAACTTAATTGGAAAGATCCCTGCATGTTTAAATAAATTATGGTACATCCCACTACAAAGAACGACTACTAACCATTAAAAAGAAATGTCATAAATATCTATGTTCAGAGATTTAAAATATCCAGGTACATTATTATTATTATTATTATTATTTGAGTCAGAGTGTCACTCTGTCACTCAGGCTGGAGTGCAGTGGCATGCTCACGGCCACCGCAGCCTCAACCTGGTGAACTCAGGTGATTCTTCTGCCTCAGCCTTCCAAGTAGCTGGAACCACAAGCATGTGCCACCATACCCAGCTAATTTTTTGACTTATTGTAGAGACGAGATCTTGCCATGTTGCTCAGGCTGGTCTCAGAACCCTGAACTCACGTAATCCTCTCACCTCCACTTCCCAAAGTCCTGGGATTACAGGCGTCAGCCAATGCACTGTGCCTGGCTGTATTTTTTTTTTTTGAGTTGGTCTCACTCTGTTGCCCAGGCTGGAATGGTGGCATGCTCGTGGCATGCTCGTGGCCACCCCAGTGTTGACCTGCTGGGCTCCGGAGCTCCTTTCACCTCAGCCTTCCAAGTAGCCGGAACTACAGATGCATGCTACCACACCTGGCTAATTTTTAATTTATTGTAGAGATGAGGTCTCGCCAAGTTGCCTGGTCCGGTCTTGAACTCGCGGGCTCAAGCAATCCACTCGCCTTGGCATCCCAAAGTGCTGGGATTACAGGCTAGGCCACCAAGCCCAGCCCATAATTTTTTTAAAGTGAAAATCAGAGAATAAATTTTACTTGTGTTTTGATATGCAAAGAAAATGTCTAAACAGGTGGCAAATATGCAAAACTACCTATTCTGAGCTAAAGAATTTATACTTGTTCTGATCAAGAGAATGGAGGGTAGTGCTCTCTCATCTTTTAAATCCTCCCCCTATATGTATGGCAGCATTTGCCATGTGCTCCAGAAGAATTCCATTTTGAGAATCTACTAATGAGGTGACAATCATACAACATTTTGAAGGTGGAAAAAAAGGAGAAATAATTCTCCTGGATCACCTATGGGTAGGAATGTGGTCACCAGCAGATGTAAGGTTTGTCAATGGCTCTAGCCATTCTTACAATCACTCATTTTGTTACTACAAATAACTTGAGATCACTTCTTATATTTTAGCAATGGCTTGTTTGCATAGGCAAACCTAAAGAGCATTCTAAAAACTGAAAAAAAAAAAAAATCCAGTGACTAGTTTGGGAATTAAAAGCTCTAAGAAAAGAATGTAGAGAATGGAAAAGGTGAAGGAGAAGCTGGTTTAGGACAAAAGATGTTAGATTTGGATCTAGATATGAAAGATTCTGGGCTGAGCTTGGTGGCTCAGCCTGTAATCCCAGCACTTTGATGGCCCAGGCAAGTGGATCGCCTGAGCCCGTGGGTTCGAGACCAGACCGGGCAACTTGGCAAGATCTCTACTCTACAATAAATACAAAAAATCAGCCAGGCGTGGTATCACACGCCTGTAGTTCCGGCTACTTGGATGCTGAAGCAGAAGGATCACTGGAGCCCAACAGGTCACGCTGGGGTGGCCGTGAGCATGCCACTGCACTCCAGCCTGGGTGACAGAATGAGACTCCAACTCAAAATAAAAATAAATAAATAAATAAATTCTTAAAAAAAAAAAAAGGAAAGAAATAAAGATTCTGGTGATGACATGATGACATAGGATATCAAAGCAGAACTATCTGAAGTACAGATTGGAACTATAAATATACAGTCTGAGTGCAGTGGCTCAGGCCTGCAATCACAGCAGTTTGGGAGGCCTAGGCAGGAGAATCGCTTCAGCTCAGGAGTTCAAGACCAGCCTATGCAACACAGAGAACTTGTTTCTGTAAAAAAAAATTTTCTGGAAACTAGTGAATGGTGGCATAGACCTGAAGTTCCAACAAAAGGATTGCCTGAGCTCAGCAGGTTGAGGCTGAAGTAAACAGTGATCTTGCCGCTGTACTCCAGCCTGGGCAATAGAGTGAGATCCCAACTCAAATACATAAATAAATAAACAAAAACAAAGATTAATCCATGTTTTGGCCAAGTGTGATGGCTCATGCCTATAATCCCAGAAATCTGGGAGTCTGAGGTGAGAGGATTGCTTAAACGTAGGAGTTCGAGACTAGCCTAGGCAACGTAGCGAGACCTTGTTTCTTTAAAAAAAAAAAAAAAAAAAA